>NW_024346062.1:16833106-17063816 GCF_902729225.1 Pteropus medius
TATATATATATATATATATACCTGAAACTTACTGGATTCTGTTAACCGATGTCACCATAATAAAAATTAATAAAAAAAAGAAAAGAAAATAATAGAAGAAGCACAAAAGCTTTAGCACATTGATCTCCCCTACTAAAAGTATTACTCTTATCAATGCCTTGGACTCAGGCAATTTGATTAGCAGTTTCTCCTCTCTATAGAAAGTGCTTGGGGGAGGTGGAAAGAAAAAACAGAACACTGTTCTATGCCTTCTTTTTGCCCCTCTCCCCTCACATGGCATGTTTCTATTCATTTTATAAGTTCTGTTTATGTCTTAATTGATAAAATCAACTTCCATCGAATAATCAGCACACAGACAATTTGTATACAGGTTTATAGGTTTAAATATATATCCTCTGAGAATGTACTGTTTCTAAAGAAAAAACATTTCAGAAAAAGTCCCTTAGATACAAAATGTTAGCATTTTGCCATCTCATTTTGAGATGGATTTTTAAGACTTCATGAATTTTAAATTATTCCTCTGATTTGCAGACAAAGCAAAGTTCAGCGAGGCAGTATTCTTCATTAAGAAACATTTAACTCAGTAATGGTCTGGGCCAACTGGAGAATGAAGAAAAGCAATTTAAAAGAGCACAGGATTTGTTTTAAGAATAATCATTTGTTCACCATATAAAATGAATAATTTAGATGGCCGTTAGCCACAATTATTAAAAGTAGCAAAGGCAAATGGAAAATTATAATTTCATGAATGCTAATTGCATTTTGGTTGAGGAAGAGAAATTCATGCACTTGCTGAATTGAACTGTAATATTAAGATGAAACAACTATTTGGTTGGTTGTGAACTCATCAGAATTTTAAAATGCATATTGATCTTTTTTTCTAACTTTTAACATTTTATTATGAAAAATTATATGAATATACCACACATCCAGCTTCAACAATTAATAAGTCATAGCTGATACTGTTTCACCTAAATCCCCACCCAATTTCTCTTACCCAGATTATTTTGATATATTTATGCATCTTGTCCTTTAATTTGTAAATTTTATAATGATTTATCATTATGTTCAGTTTTCAGGTCAATTTGAGTTCTTCCCATTGTTTTCCCACATGACTGAAGCAAAGGAAGTGAGCCATATTCATCAACATATATCACCATTCTGCTTGTCTTTTATGAATACAGTTATTGTAGCTGTTATAATGGCTGATCGATGAGATAAAAGGTATTGAACATATTTTGGGTTGCTGCAAGTGCTTATAATCATTATCTCTGTATATTACTTATAAAAGGCTCATTGAATACTTGTTCAATGAGTTCAAGAATTTACATTTTATGACCAATTACTCTCATAAAATTCATGTCCACATCACATATGAACAAACATTCATAAAAGCTATAATAGTACCTATGACATATTGTCAGAATAAAATGTGACAATGTATGTAGAGCCCTTAGCACAAGTTCTGGTTCGTGATATATTATTAAATATTTTTACTTCATATTAGTGTTGTTATTATTGAAAGTGATTTTGTAATACTAACTACAAGGTATGAAAATCTACACACTTTTCTGGGGCAGACTTGCCTGCCTGATCATTTGTGGAAAGAAAACTCTAAATTTAAAGTCAAAAATTCTTAAGAGCTTGAATATATTTCTTCTGTATTCACTGGTATCAAAAGTAGCCTTTTACCAATTATACTTAAACCACAGTGATAGAATCATAGTTTTGCTTTCTCAGTGCAAGACCTCCAAATACTCTGGGTATCAACTATGTAGATATTTTAAGGGTGATTATCAATAGCTATTGATCTCTTCCCCATGAAAATTTGCCTAAAATTAATTACTGAGTCAGTATGCTCTTGCTCCCTAGAGTTCTAATCTTTGTTGAGTTAGGAGAGAAACTGCAATAAAGAAATTTATTGAGTAAACCAATCAATAAAGAAAATTATTAAGATAAAATAGAATTGAAACTTTTGTTAAATATTTCAGTAGCATAAATCATTTGCTCTCCTGCAAGACACTTGCAACCTAGTTAGGTAATGGACTCCAACATGAAACAATTTGACAGCAATGTAACAATTCCCACCTTAGTTAAAATATAACTGTTGTATTAAAGTTCATAATTAAAACTTAACTAAATCTATAGAAAATATATATAATAAATCTATACGATAATATATATAAGAAAGTAAGATTATAAATGGATCCACAATAAAAAAATGAGTGGTCTTTAACTAAAGTATGGTCAGAATTCATCCCCAAATATTGTGATTATGTAACTCCAAATTAGATTCTCAAAAATTTATCTTTTTAAAAAGCTCTAGAAGAAATTTTTATATACACTCCCTGTTGAGTGACACTATTATAGACTATGATGTGAGCTGCATATATATGTAAAATATAGAATGCAACATGTCTAGAAAAAAATGATATCTTGTAGAGGTGAGATGTCACCTTATGCCTTCGTGGTTTCCCCAACTGACCCCTCAAAATTATTAAGTGACTAATATATATCAGGCACTCAGTTGATGGTTGATTAATTTTTACTTATATATTTTGATTAATTAACCTTTTATTTGTAAAACAATGAAAGAGAAATTAGATTTTAATGAGTCCAACAAGTAGAACATCGGTAAGAAAATTGACCAAAAATCAATATTCATAGCATATTAAAGGAAAAAAATTCATTGAGCAAATGAGAGAACAAAAATGTTTAAATTTAACGATATTAAAGTTTATTGCATGAGATATAATGAGTTTAGGTGAAATCTAGAATGCGGAGACTTGAGGTAGGTCCAAAATAGACACAAAAATGTTTTCCTTCTATGTATGTATATTAAGATACCTTTCTGGAAACATTATTAAAAATTAATCTAAAAAGTGACTTTTGCTACTCAGATTGGAATAAAATGTTCATCGAACATTTAGAAACTCAAGATTTGTCTCAAACTATTATGAAAATTGCATTATTTTAGAAGTTTCCAACATAAATCAGAGTAAAAATTAATGTCTTAACCAACTATATAAAAATAGCATCTTATTAAGAGATTTTCTCCCAATATATTTTTCATATACATGTTTAATTTGTCTGCCCTTTTTATTCATAGTGTTTGCAATAAATGTCAGTATAGTACCTAACTGTGTTACCTACCACCGAAACCAAAATATACTAACCTTATCATATAACATTTTCATCTAATACCTGAAATACATAAAAAATTTGAAATTATAATGAAATTGGATAATTTACATTTTGCATCAATGTTACAATTGGTATTTCTTGCAATATCAAATTTTGCTGTGTCCTAAGAGTTCCATTTTATACTGAAATGGAAACACAACAGAAAATCAGTCTTATAGTTGTCAGAAATGTCCCAGCTACTGTATGTTCAGTTTTTGCCTAATAATCTAAGAGACAACATTTACTTCCTGATCAGGGACCTCTTTCAAATATGGAGATGGATGGCAAGCATCAATCCAATACCAGGCACATATTTGATCATATTCTGAATCATGTTTAGTTAAAATGATTTCATTCCACCCTCTCGTTGAGTTGCTTTCATGCCTTTGTGAAGTTGGGCATGGTGAGGTTAGGGCCGATTTTTTTAGAGAAATGTACAAATGTATATAACGATCTTTATTTTCTGTGTTAGTAAACAGATAATAGCCAGTGGCAATCCTGAACAAACTTAGTAATTATAGTAAAGCCTGTTTTGTTATTTCTTCTAATGAATTAGTGAAGAAAACTCAATAAATGTTCAGAGTTTATCCATGTTCTTTCAGTTATTTGTCTCTAATGCCTTAGGCAAAACCAAATCACATTTAAATAAATTTTTTAAAAAGCTATTCTGGATATTGCTATGTCCTGAAATGCTTTTCTGTTTCTAAAATGCTCCAGGTGTTCCTATCTTAAAAATTGTGTGAACCATTCTTTGACAGAAAGTTTCATTTAGAGAGAAAACAGCATAGGGTAGAGTGGCAATTTTTTTCCACCCAGGATTCAGTGAAAAGTGAAAATTCACTTAAGTAAAATTGAATCTGACATCTTCAAAGATTTTTTGAGATAGAAATACTAATAAGATATCAAAGAAATCAATTTGCTGATGATTTATGAGTGATTATTTCACATATTTAAATTAAACATTTATTAAACACCTGCTGGTAATGAAGCACTGTACTCAGTACTTTTTACCTGCCCCCAAAAGATTATATTCTAGCGAGAAAACAGAAATATGAGAGCATAGAAGAGAGACTCTTAGCATACTCTGGAAGGTTTCAGAATGATTTTTATATAAACTTTTCTCATCAATAAAACCTATGTTAAGTTTAAATGTATAATTACTTGTATGAATTTATTATTTCTGGATTGTAAGTTTCATAAGGGCAGAAAAAAAGTCTATTTTTGACAGCTTTACCTCCAGAGTCTAGGCACAGAGTTTAACAAACTGTTTGTTAACAAGTAGCAAGTTATATGAGTTCTGCCTACATTGTGATCAAAAGGTAAATTGAATTATCTGGGAAAAGTGTTCTGGGAAGGGCAAGGTTGATGTGAAAGGAGAAGAAGGTATGACATTTGTGACAAAGCTATCTTAGACTGAACGAAGGTCACAAGCCAAGGTATGAAGCAGGATAGGTGGGGGATGCTGCAGGATAGAGTTCCAAACATGGCACTCCTGGAGATGAAGCTGGAAAGTTGGAAAGGGTCTACACCAAAACGTGATGGCTATGTGTCCCTTGGTAAGGACATAAAAATCCATGTCTGAAGGACAAAGATAGCATATACTTGCACTCATAGTATCACCACTTCTCAAATAAACTATACAGCCTTTGTTATTTAGTCACTAATCGAAGCGCACTTTCACACTGAGTCAAGATGGTCTCTGAAAATATAATGAATTTGACCCAAGAACGGAAACCTTTTTCCCATGCCTATTCAGGACAAGATGAAAATTTACAAACTTTTCACTGGGGAAGTAACAGCATTAAATGTGTGATTTACCTATTTTTGTGGTAGGAGGTTGACAAGAGATAATGAAAGTAGTGTGATAATTTATGTAGCAAATCTAATAATTTACATAAAATATAAATATTCTATATGAAAGAAAAAATGCCACATTTGTCTTGTTTTGTGTTTGTCGGTTTTTTATTCATTGCCATTTTAATTTAGTCTTAATTTTCTAATTTCAGTTTATATTTCTCATTTTTACTCCCTTCTAGAAGGACTTATAGTTTAGTCCGTAAGAAATTGTTTTCACTATTTGTATATTCAGTAGGATTTACAGGCATTGGCTTACCTTCTAGAAATTGGGTTTAATATTTTAATATCTACATGTTTATATATATATGACATTCCTTCAAGTCTATTGATAGGCCATTCAAGGAAAATAAAATAAAATATTGATATATTTTCTACATTACAAAGTTGCATTGCAGTTAACACCAAAAGCAAAATCAAACCACAACTGAAAATGGGAGAAAATAATTAGAATGTTAACCACAAAGTCTTGATATCTCTAATATATAAAAAAGTCCTCACAGACATAGGAACAAAATCTAAAAAGAAACATGGGAAAAAAAGACATAAACAAGAAATTCAGATAAATGCACAAAAAAAGATGTAGAAATGGTCCTTGCACAAAAAATCTCAAACTCTTTCACCTTCAGATTGGTAAAAATAGCTTAAAACTCCTTTTGCTACATCAGTGTTAAGAGAAACTCACTCATGATTATTGTCGTACCTGTATGGTTTATTTTTTTTTACCTTTATCTCTAATCCATTTGTAATGTAGCCTTTCTGTGGTATGACATATGAATCACGCACAGTTTATTAAACAGAATTTTTTCTGCTCTAATGATTTTGATATTTTGCCCATATGACTACAAAATTTTTATATTTTTGGTCTATTTCTGGTCTTTTTATTTAAATACAATAATTTATTTTCTTTCTATGTATCACCACTTAACTTTCAATTATATGACTTTATAGTATGTTTTAATATGCAGTAGATTTAGTTCCTTCTCATAGTTTTTCTTTTTGAATATTCTCCTTTCTACTTATTCATGCTTGTTTTCTAATATGAAATGTATTATCAAATTGTCCAACTCCTTAAAAATTTTTGGTATGTTTTTCAGGATTGCATTAAATTTACAGTGTAATTTGGGAAGAACATATCTTTTCAATATTGACTTATCTATGAATATATACAAAGTTTTATTGTGACAAAAAGCAAAGAAATGGAGTGATACCTAGATCATTGATATCAAAGGGAAATTTTAAAGATTTTATATATAAAAAATCTATCTCAAGTCACTTTCAGAACTTTCTAAGCATTTGTTAACTGTTGTTGGTGTTTTGTTTTTTCCTTGTTAATAGAGTTAAAGCAATACATAAAATGCTTACTATCTAATGTTTATAAATAATGTAAAGTATTTGCCTACAAATAATGTATGGTTCAATCAATTTTCCAGCTGAAACAAATTATCCTATACTAGCATTTGATTGGTTTAGGGTTTTCTAAATTGCTAGCTTAAATTTTAATGTACTCTAGAAATAAAATAGGAGTTTAGAAATAAACAAAAAGAGGATAGATTTAAACTGTATGTTTTTCCTTATTCTTTTGTCCTTTAGTTTTCTGTGACTACCATCTGCTCAGTTTCATATTACCTTTATTTGCTTTCTCTTTTAATCTGACTCATAATTCAATTATTATCTCACCTTGATTAAAATAGAAAATTTTATTAATATTATCATTAATACTAAATGATGATTTCTTTGGTGCATATATATTTCATTTGCAAATGAACAAAGATACTTTAAGTAGTTGCTCTTTATAAAAATATATTTACAAAGAAAAATTATCAGAATGTACTGAATCCTATCTAAGACTCTGCACTAATGACTACTGGTTGAATTTAAATTGTTTTCTATGGCAGATGCAGGCCATATAGATGCTTATTTATTTTATATACACTACCTGTTTGTTGTGGGATACATTCAGGGTAACCAACCATCCAGGTTTTCCTAGGACTGTACAGTTTGAGCACTACAAGTCAAGTCCAGGAAACCTCTCGGTCTCAGGCAAAGTGGCATAGCTGTACAACATTTTATTTTAAAGAGAAAATAGAAATTGCTTAAAAAATTGTAAATACTGTATTTAAACATTATTAATCTATTCAGTATAATACAGCATTCTTACATTTGAGAAAAACAGGGTCTATGATATCTATATTAAGAATTATTTCAAAGCTCTTTTAGAACGTGCACTGGTTCAGAGAAAGAACTTATTGCATTATAATGAAGATCTACAATGCAATCATATGAATTTTATTTTTCTAAGCTACTCTTTGTAAGTCTATGCTGAATCAATACTTCTCGATTTGCTTTCAACTTTAAGGCTTTTGCAACTAATGCAACACAAGAGTGCAAACTACAGAGAAACTTCTGAAGTTTTTAAATATGGAGTTTAGTGAAAGGATATATCCTATAATCATTGCTCCAAAGAAACAAGAAACTATTATACCACCAACGAAGCAGAAAATTTCACAGTGGTTGCTGAATATGTTACTTACATCTTTCTTCAACTGTATTTTTTCGATTCTAATGAGATTATAACTATCTGAGAATTTGCCAACACACAACATTATCTTCTTGAGTCTCACTTCTGACAAAGATCACCTTTCAAAATATAGTGAATTTCAATAAAACCCTAAGACACGTCTTGGGAGAGTTTCAAGAAGACAGGAAAAAATGATGATAAGCAAAAAGCTTAAATGTAACCTTTTTCTTAAATTTAGAAGGTGGGAAATAGTACCAAGATAAATAACCTGTACTTGGAGATATCACCAGACTGAAAATTATTAAAGAAAAGAAAAATCTTAGTACCGCAACAATTGGAAATTTGTTTCTCTTGTCTTTCAGGGCAAAGCACATTACTGTAAGCCCAGATAAAAACCTAAGATTGTCAGGATAAATATAATCATTACATTCAAATTTTAATTTATCTAAAACAATCAAGTAAGCTGCAAAACCGAAGCACTCTACATACTCATCCTTCTTTAACAAATCACAGCATGTTATATTCTGTCTCTGTGGCACTGTCCATCTTATATTCCTGTTAATAACATCTTCCACATTCTTCTCCTACTATATCAATCCCATCTGCCCTTCAGTCTAGACAGTCTTCCTCCAGAGTCTACAAACCACTCAACACCTCTCTCACTCTTGTGCTAAGTGAAATGTTCTGAACTTTTAGTTTAAACCATCTTATAATTTTACTATATATTCTCTGCAATTACATATATGCATATCATCACCTTACAATAATAATAATAACAGCTAACTTTTATTGACTTTTTTTTTCACTTTTTACATTGCAGGAAACGCACCAAATATATTTATTACTTTATTTAAAACAATATATCAAGTTAGTTTTTATTTTATGTTCTATTTTGCAGATGAGGAAACCAGAGACATAGAGGGGCGAAGTTACTTGCCTCATTCAGACAACTAAAAATGATGGATTGGAAGCTGTAAATCAGAGTTTACCATGATATATATTTACATATACATATATATATATGTATATGTATATATATCATAATATGTATATATATCATATATATATATCATATGTATATATATACATATATATGTATATGTGTGTATATATATATATATTTTATTTTTTACTTTCTTACCCAAAGATAACGCTCAGTACAAGTTTCTATGGCTGATTTTTAAAGATCTACTATCAGAAAATTAGAAAGTGTAGTGTGAACAGAAAACAAGTCTATATACTTTCCAGATCTCTAAACAAAAGTTTATCTACTTTGTGGAGAAACACTACAGAAAAAGTTGTAAATCAGAGTAGGATCTCATTCACAAGGTGGCTTCAGGGACCCCAGAAAATTCCCAAATTTTATCTTTAAATTCCTTACAGAAAGAGTTTAAAAGCCTCTTAGCCTGCCCAAGAACAAACTGAATTTTAAAATAATAAATAAATATCTAGGTATGTATATGTATTGTGTACATATGTACAGAATTAGAAAATATATTTAGAAAAATGACAGGTAGAATTAGAATTTGAAAATGACAGGTAGATAAATAGATACTTATATAGATGGATAGGCAGATAGAAAGTGGAGCACCATAAAAAATGTGGCAGTGATTGTGCTGGTACATGGGGTGGGTAAATCGGTCACTGTAAAACAAACAAACAAACAAACAAACCAACGGAGAGGAGAAGAGAAATCCAAATCACAGGAGAAGAAAAATTACAGTGTGCATCAGGAAGCTCTAAAAATTAACTCTACTAAAAGTATACTTACAGTACTGGTTCCTTTTACTCTTTAACCTTGACCAAGAACACCAATTTAATTTCAGTTTTATTCAGTAAGGCAATCAGTTGAAGATAAAACTTAATGTATAATATACTTTCTTATATGAAAATAATAGCCATGGGAAGAGTATATGTTTCTTTGAAGTCTGCCTTCTCATTACCCCTGAGTGTTTCCAAGTAGCTTATATTTTGCTGTATTGACACTACAGTTATTTATTTTTCTGTCAAATTTCAGTTACTCTCACACTATTACCCTTGTAACAAAGTACACGTGATTCTAGATCTCATATATTTCATCACCATTTATTGTTTTGTATACATGCTCAACAGTTACTTATTTCTCCAATCTATTTCCTTTTGCAGTTATAGCCAGATATACAAGTATTATTCTCCTTCAGATTGGTGGTGCTGCATTTGCTTTTTGTTTTAGTATGCACACTTTCATAATATTCCTTCTTAATGGTTTTTCATATACACCACTTTGTCATTTTCATTCTCTTTGTGTGCTTGTTCCCCTGCCAGCATTCTTCCTTGTACTTTACACTCTTTTCCTCTATGGGCTAGTTTTTCTTTAAGGACATTTATTTCCTATCTGTCTAAAATCCATCTATCCTAAAGCAATTTCTAATTCCTTACAAAACTGAAATTCATTCCATTTGTGCCTCAAGCTAAGTTTTTAGTTTTATGTTCCTCCATGCCTGGGCCTAAATGAGGCACAAGCAACATAATGAACTCTGACCAAATTTCAAGGATGGCTTATGCGGCAAAGCAAGAATTGTGCTTCCAATTCACTAGATGACAGTAGACAGGAGACTGTTCACTAACAGATATAAAGCAAGTGGTGAGAGAGTCACTGGTATCAAGCACTGCTCATAAACGATGAATAGAACTCTGCTTGAGGTTGTTTCTCCTCTCTGGAAAACTATGCCAATTACAAAGCATCATAAACTAATTTAAAAATCTATTCTCAGAGATGCAAAGACTCCAAAACCACCTCTCAAAGGGAAATAGCGATGTGGTTATCACAACTTATTTTCTTTTATTTATCCTTTTTGTTTTCAATTTGATAACTTACATTTTAATCTTGCTCCGTATATCACAGAGATATATGGAGCAAGATTAGAAACACAATTACAAAGATAGTCATCAGACTTACTCTTTCTCGTATTCTTTCTGAAACATGCCCACAAATAAAAACTGTACTGGACAAGCATATAAATAGTGAATCACTACCACATTCTATCTCAGTCTCTAGAGTAAACGTTGATAACTGGACACTGTGAGGATTACCAGAAATAGTTAATCTTCTTAGAGTAAAAATTGCATAAAACACATTAAAGTAATTACAGATATAAGGTGTTAGTATTATTATAGTATGTTAAGAGCTTGTTATCACTTAGTATTGACTGTGTGAAAATTAATGCAAATTTATAAATAATATTGAAGACTATTTTAGATATTTCCTCCTGAACCCACAAGAATCTCATACTTCATGTTAACTATTATGTTATGTAGTCTGAGATAGCAAAAATTTTAAAGAATTCACTATAAATTGTAGAAAAAAATTAAAAGATGCTCAAAGCATTTGTATTTTCTAATTTCTTTTAACCCATATTCCCATAGCCTTATTTGAATTAATTTAGCTCATCAACCTAGCCTTTTGCATCACACTGCACACTGATAGGGACTAAAATATTGTAATAAAGGACCTCATATAGCACAGTGGGAGGTAATCTATTCTACATGATTTATTTAGGAAGTATGAGTGACTCCTTTGTCAGGTTTCTCTATCATTGCTCCCATTTAGAACAAGATTTTTGCTTCTAATCAGTATTTACTTCCCTCCTACTGGTGTCTTTCATGTGTGGTGCAGTGTAATACTCATGCCCTTCGGAAAGACAAGCAAGGCATTAAAGGAGAACTGTCCATGTTGTGGCCTTAGGACAGAAAGACTTCTCTGATGGCAGTCCTAATAACTATTTCCTGGCAGCAAGTTCAGTTTGGAAAAAGAGATGCTTTGTTATATAATTACAGAACCATGAAGCTATATAAAATAATCTGGCCTTTCTGAAATAACAGCAGTGATTTTTGGCCCTGTCAGAGTAGGGTCAGATTCAAAAATTGCAGTCTGAATATTTATCAGTAAAAATTATTACTAACATAAACAGGTTACAGTTTGAAAACAGGAAATTATGTATCCAACTGTTTCACAATTTTGAAATTCTACTTATTTAAACATTTCTGGTTTTGCTTTTTTGAAGTTTGGATAAAGAAACAGTAAACTATGCATTCAAAAGTCCTTTAAACCCACTAAACACACACTTTTCTGAATAGCATATAGAAAATAGAAGGCTGTTTTCTCTAATTAGCCATAAATATTGGGCTTATATGTTAATTATTGGACCAAATTATGTGAATTATGACTAATTTAAAAGATTAGAATTACATCACATTTATTATTCTGAAATTTCAAATAATTAATACAATCTTCTAAGTATTAAACCCACCAAAAATAGACTCAGTTACCCAGAGTGATGAAACCTCATTATGATGAGTTTTCAAAATGTCCACACCTTTTTAATCACCTGTGTTTACTTAGTAGTTGTTCTCTGTCTCTTGTTTTCTGTCCCAGTTTTCTAAAAATATTGTCAGTCAATGACAGGTTCATGAAAAATGATTCTGTGAATAAATAGCATCTTTTCTTGAATATGACAACATTCTTATTTTAAAAACACATGTGTTAACTATTCATTTATTATTTTTATACAAACTATTCCTGCCTTCTCATTTTATAACTGAAGATTAAATACACAAATTTAAATGTATTTTTAAAATACATTAAACCATTTTTGCTAATGTGCTATTCTTCCTTTAACTTCTTCTTGAGTACTCTTTGAGATTAAGATATAAGCAGATAATGGAGGAAATAGAATATAAAATAGTTATTATGCCTCCAAAAGCAAACAAACATATTTTTAAAGTGCACTGATATATGCATTTATTTTCCTTTCTCCACCAATATTTTATTTCTCATTTCATGATTGATAAATCCTTAAAAGGAGATTTTTTCTCAGAAAGATGCATGCAGAAATGTTCTACATATTAGAATAGGACCTTAAATCAGCTATAAAAATCTGGACATGAATCAGATCTCAGCTATCTCAACATCATGTGCTTTATTTAATCAACTGAGCCAATGACTTATGAGATTCTCTAAAGGAGAATAATGAAAGAACAAGATACAGTATTATAAAAATAAATTATTCTGTAATTTCTATGACAAGAACTGCTTGTCTCATCTTTCTTTCACAACACACAAAATCAGCTTTCTCTTTTAGAAAATATAGCTTCCTGGATTATAAGCTGAAATGTTCATATTTCTTTCTATAGTTGAGTCTAACTAAAACAATGATTTGGTAGAGAGTTACTGAGAAGTTAATTTTCAAAAGAGCTTGTCTTCATGGTTTAATTCTTCCTTAAATAATATTATTGCTGTATGAGGTGACTTGACTATAAAATTGTTTGAAATTAATTATGTAAATAATTGCTTGAAATAATTGTCTATTGACATGTCTCCTGAGAAAATCTGAAATACTCTGTTGGATTTGAAGTGTAACATTTTTCCAAAAGTTCGCTTCTTTTTTCCAATATTCTGAAATAAAACGGGGCATCATGATTTTTACTAAGTGCTACATCTAAGGAATGATATGAGATGTAAAAGACAACACGAGTTATTTAAAATCATCCTTAGGGGATTCATTTGAAAATTGCCATGCCACTGAACAATTACAAAATATCCTGAAGCATAGTTTAAAAAAATTAATATAATCAAACATGGCTGCATATAATTATAACTGCAATGCTTGTAAATAGAGAACTCCTACTATTACTCTGTAATCTCTATATGTAATGAAGAAAAAAAAATGATTAAAATGAATTTAACATGTACATTTTTGGGGGAAAAAACCCTACACCAAGGTTCATTTAGATATGGGGGCACACTTATAGTATGACAAATGTAATCAACACTTGGATCTCTTCTGGCTCAGAAGTACCCAATTTTTTCCCAGTTGGGTATGTTTTATTTGAATCCAAAGTATCTTCTACACAACATCTTCTATTAGATAAGATTCTTTATTAATAACAATGACAAAAAATGCTACAATAGATGATTGGCTAAAGAAGCTGTGCTACATATACACAATGGAATATTACTCAGCCATAAGAAGAGATGAAATATTGCCATTTGCAACAACATGAATGGACCTTGAAATAATCATACTAAGTGAAATAAGCTAGACAGAAAAGGTTGAAAATCACATGATATCACTTGCATGTGTGATATAAACCTAAAAACAACAAACGAACAGGACAAACAGAGACTCATGGACATGGACAATGGACTAGTGGTTACCAGAGGGGACAAGGAAAAATAAAAAAATAAAATGTTAGAAAATAACAATAAAAAAATAAAAATAAAATGCTAAAAAAATGGACTACAAAACATTAGCAAAAGGAAGTTATAGATATAGGGTCATTGAAGGAAAAGGTAAAGGGCCTGTCTTTTCATAAAAGTACAAAAACTAGAGAGGCAGTAAGTAATGGACAGTGTCCCAAAGAGTTGTCTTCGAGAGAATGAATCCTTACGGTCTTCAGCTTTTGTGTTACCCTGCAGTGAGTATTCGGGGTGAATGTGAAGGACTAATCAAAGTGGCAAGTTGGTCCCTAGCATTCCTTGACAAGACTGAGCATTTTAATTCCTAGCATCTCCATGGGGCAGATGTTCTCCCAAAGCAAAACTTGGGCTTACACTACCAGAAGAATGGCTCTCAAGTAGATAAAACAATAGATGCCTAGAAATCCTACCACCCCTCCAGTTATTTCCTTTCTAGATCAGCATATTAAAAAATAATATTTTAAATACAGGTTGAAAATACTGTAAGACAAGATCCACACCAAATTTTCACCTGAAATATATATATTACCTCTGTTTTAAAGATTTTTCTATCTATCTCTATGTAGGAACGCCACACACACGCTCTAGTACAAATAAATTTCTATTTAAATACAACTGCATATCTAGCTACTTCAAAAGGATGAACCATTTCATCTCAGAAAAAAATTATTTTACTCTTTAAGTCAACTCTCTATACATGGCATTCTAAAAATATTTGTTACTAAATATGTTAATAGGGCCAATTTGAATAAATACAATATCTTTATAGTGATAAGTTATATGCACTGCAAACTAAAATTTATTAAACCTCCAAATAAATAGTAAACTGTATAACCAGAATTCTACATGTATTTATGCTTAAATTACCACCTGTTGATAAATAACTAAATGGTCACAATTTTAGAGAAATACATTAGCACTATTGTGTAAAAAAATATCAAAACAGACTAAGAATCCATTCAATAATTCAAATCTTATGTAATTCTTAATGAAGAGAAATGATCAGAATTTTAGATGTGGAAGAGGACTATATTAAATAGCAGAACTGAATTTGATAGAACTCTTAATTTCTTCTAAATTAAATAAAAAGTGCAATATAACTATATGATTATACAATTTACCAAAGGATGTTACTCAGAATATTCCCATTTATACTCATTAAATGCTTTCCTAAAACATTTGCTTGTAACCTAAATGTAGGCATAATATACAGGGCTATTTCCTATCTTTAATAATAAAAATAATTACCTTATTTCTGATTATATAAATAATATACGCTCATTGTAAAGCAAAATAAAATTTTAGATTATATAGAAAAGCTTAGGGGAGACTGTAACAATTATCTAAAAAACAAGTAAAATCTCACTACCCCAAATCAATTATCAATGACATTGTATGGCCCACTCTTTCATGTATTTTTTATCTAATTACATGTGCATCTATACGCACTGCTACCAAAGCTGGATCATATAATTTAAGCTTTTTTTTTTTTTTAATTGTGGGCAGCTGTGATAGGCAGAATACCACTGCCCTCATGATCCCTGTTGCACACACCTTCTACAATTCCCTACCTGTGAGTGTGCACAGGACCAGTGAGTATGACAGGTATCACTTCTGAGAATAAGATAGTAAAGCAAAAGAGAGAGAATCTGGGTGGGCTTAGCCTAATAAACTGAACTCTTTAGAAAGAAAGTGAGCATCAGAGAGATGTCCTTCTGGCCCCAAAGAAGGATCAAACATTCACCACGTTGTGAATTGACTATGGGGACACTTGGCAAGGGAATATGAGCAACAGCGAGGACCTGAGAGAGTCCCCCAGCTGAGAGTCAGCAAAATAAACAAAACCAAATAAGTAAGTAGTAAATAAATAAATAGGGACCTTAGTCCTATAACTACAGGCCTTGAATTCTGTCAATAACCATGCCACACAGCCTTGAAAAAGGACCCTTAGCACCAGAAGGCAGCATAGCACCAGGCAAAAACCTTGATTGTAGCCTGGTGAGACTCAAAGCAGAGGACCTAGCTAACCTATACCCAAACCACTGAACTACAGAATCTGTGAGATAATACAATTATAATATTTTAAACCATTAAGTTTGTGGTGATTTGTTGTGCAGCAACAGAAAACTAATACAATAGATATTGGCATGAATTTTTTTCTTATTTTGTTGCTTACAGGTTCAATCTGCCCACAATACCCACAAACTAAGTATAAGATAATTTAAATATGTATATTTTAACTATGCATTTAGTAGAAATGTATTATTAGTTATTTTATAAAAACTGTCCATTTTATCCACAATTCTCTGCATCTGTTTTCACACACTCAACAAATACATCATTGCAACACTTCTGAGAAAATATGAGAATACTCTAATTCATTTCCTTTGGCTATAAAGTATTCCATGGTATGGCACACTATATTCTATTATTCCTTTGTTTAAATTGTTTCCAGTTTCTTTTCACTAGAAACAACCCTGTAATAAATGTCTGTTCCTGCAATATTACATATTGATAGCTTAATTTGCACAGGACAGACTCTTATGGAGTGTGATTTCTGCGTCAGAGAGCTTATACATCTTTTGATTTAATGGATAATGTCTAATGGTATTCCAAAAGATCTGTACCTGCTTGCATTTCCATCCAGAATGCATTAGAGCCCTACAGCTCTAAGTATTTTCACACTTAAATTGTAAAAATTATAAGAAGTAAAAAAGAAATCTTACTTTACAATGAATTTCCCTACTACCATTGTATGTGATTTTATGACTATTGATCATTTATATATGCTGTTCTTTGAATACTTATCTGAGTTTATTTTGTTTCAATCAAATATCTTGTGTTTATTTTTTGTTTAATTTCAAAGATTTATACATTACAAACTATTTATTTGATCTAAAATTGTAATATTTTTTCTATCAATCTATCTTTTACTTCGCTTTGTTTAATGATATACTTTCTATAAAAATATTTTTTCATAGATTAAGCTTTTTTAATTTTTACTTTAATGTAGATATAACTTCCCCTCCAGTTTCCTCTAAGTTTCCTTTAACTGAAGTCTTTTACCCATTAAAATTTATTTTTCAATATGTCCGACTTAATGGTCAAACTGTATTTTCTTCCAGATTAGTAACTTGTGTCAGCAACTTTTACTAAGTAATTCATTTATCCACTAAATTAAAATGCCACCTAGACTTGCATTTTTTTTAGTAATACTACTAAAAGAGCAGAAGAATCTCTCATCAAAACTACAGAGATTTAAAGTTTTTAACAAGTATTGTATAATTTTAAATTGTCTACAATGACTGAAAATAGTTAAACAATAAATATGAGAGACTTGCTTAAAATATCACTCATTAATAATTTATGATTACCATAATTAAAATATTACATGTTGATAGATTCTTAATGAGGTGGAGAGCATTACTGTTTAGCATATTAATTTGCCTAAATAATTCTGCCTTTGATTATTGTATTCACATGTGAACTCTTTGACAAGTCTAAGGTTAGTAACATGCAAATTAATTGTACTAATTTTCTATGAAGCAAGAATCACTAGAAAGTAAACTGGCGATGACAAAATATTTGTGGCAGAGGTGTTATAAATCATTGAGGGGTTCTTTTTCCATGAGGCAATTTAGAGATCTGTGCTCTTTTCAAATGGTGTCCTACCATACCCTGGGGGCTTGTCATTATCTGCACCAAGTTGAAAGGGTGGGGGGAAAAAATGCACAGGAGAGGTTTTTGAAATGGTATTAAATTTTCATTGCCTTTGAGAAGTCTAATTGTTACAGTAGTAACTCTACTTTAATAAAAGTGATGATTTCTTTTTGCTAGATACTATAATCTATTCTAATAGATACTTTAGAAATATCAATTCACATTGCAATCACAAAAACTAAGTCAAATGGTCATACTTCATAACTACAAAGGAAGTTAAGAAATGTTGGCTGTGTCCAAATGAGAAAATTTATTTTGCCATAATGCTTACATTGTTAATTTAGTTTGAAATTCAGTTCCAAGGTCGATTGTTAATTAATCTACAGAAGCTAAACTAGACCACCAAATTTAGGGATTGAGGCATGGACAAATGCTATCATGAATACTTTATTAGGATGTAAACAATTTAACATTAATATAGATGGGAGTGTTTGGACAAATTTATTATTTTATTTTTCACTTGCATAGTGTTTTCATCTGTTATTTTGAGTCTTGTTTTGAATTCTCCCCTGCCAAACATTTAGAACTCTTACTAACAACTTCTTTAGCTTCTTGCCTTTAAATTAAATAATTTTTGCTCCATGTAGACACACCTGCAAGTAGAGACCATATACCTGTAATATAAATTATCAAATGATGTTGTGTCATATAATGTGTTAAGATAGGTAAAAAGAACAAGACAAACAAAAACTCGTAGACTCAGACAAGAGTTTAGTGGTTACCAGAGGGAGCGGGGAGGTAGCTAGGGTAAAAGGGGTCAAATATATGGTAATGGAAGGAGACTTGACTTTGGGTGGTGAACACACAATGCAATATACAGATGATGTATTATTGAATTGTCACTTAAAATCTTTACAATTTTATTATCCAATGTCACCTCAATATATTTAATTAAAAAATAAATAAAACTAAAAAAAGATAGGTAAAAAAAGAGCTACACCAGTCAATACATTGATTTTTAAAAAAAAGGCAAAGAAAATCTAATTCTCCTAACAATAATTTATTTTACAGCTCTAAATATGAAGTACTTTTGCTTCAACCTCATCATTAAAGGTTACTGATGCATCCACATACCTAAATTCTTTAAGACTAAATAAAAATCCCAAAGACAGTTAACAGAAAAATGTTTTAATGATACTAAAAAAATGAATGAATGTTTCTATTATTATAAAAACAATGTTTAACAGAATGTGTGTTACTTTTCTGGAAATCAGAATTATATAATTTACAAAGTCTTACAAAGTATTACCCTTTAAGGTCTCCTCTCACAAATGTCATAAAAGAAAGCAAAATATAGCATTTAATTTTTAAAGAAAAAATTAAATTAGGCCATCATACTTTTCTTGGGTATGCCTAGTAGTCAATTTTGGAAATATTGTTAATATTTATTAATGATGCATGTATGAACTGAGGAGCAATATTAAGGCTTGTGGGTCTAATGAGCATAGAGGCACAGAAAGAAATTATTTCAAATGTTTCCTTTGAAGAAGTAGAAAAATCTTCCTCTTTGTTCTCCAATAAACAATTAAATGCCATGCTAGCAAGTCATCCCCTATCCAGAACATTCTCAGCAGGGAAATACAGCACTGAAAATGATTGACAAATTTCATCTTAAACTTAATAGGCCTGCCTTCAAGGCCAATTGCAAAGACACGTGAGTTCAGTGTTCCGAAACATATAGTTATCTGACATCAGTATATAAACTGGAGAAAACTTCTATCCATGCTTAACAATATGATCTTGTTAAGAACTGTACTCCTCTAGATAAACACTTGTTACCATTCTATTTTTGTCCCTTTATCTTTAAAAGCTAAAAATATATAGTATTTTTACTGTAGTTTTCTCTTTTTCTATGTTTGAAGGGACTTTGAAAATTAGCAATTATAGTAAGAGAAAACAGAAAATGTGACCTCTCTATGACAACTTTCTTAAGTGTAGCCAATATATACTTTCCATAAAACGAAATCCAATTACAATGAAAAAACATTTGCGATAAGAAAAGTTTTGCATGGCAAGGAAAACATAACTGCTAAAATTTAAAAAAAAGAAAAAATGGTAGAGGATGTGAATAGTAAAATATATTAATGAAATACAAGGTAAATTAGAGTACTACAAATAGAAGGCAGAGGAAAAAGAAATGGTATGACTTAGGAAGAAAGGGCAAGAAGAGAGGGAGCAAAAATAAAAAGATAAGTCAAATAATTCCAGAATGTCCAATATATGTGTGTGTCACCTAGCATTCTATATATTGAAAAGAGTAGAAACCTACTCTAATCAATCAAAAAGTAAACATATTATTATTCCTATTTGAGCAGAGGTTTTATTTTATTCCTGCACTTAGAACTATACCTGAGACACGGCAGATTTCAACAAATATTCTTGGAGAGATGGATGAATAAATGGATGAATAGATGGATGAATGGATAATAGATGGACAAATGGATGGATCCTTTCAAAAAGGAAATTTTACATGTTCTGATTTTACTCTTTGGAAACATACGTTTTCAGATTTTGCCTCGCTAATTTCACTAAAGAATGACAAAATTTTGTTCTCTGAATGAAATCATATTTTTGAAAATGCTACTTTATTAATAATTTTGTTTTACATCCGAAGATAAAACGTATTTCTGAGTGCTGACAGATGGTTCAGTATACTTACATGACAAAATTTATTTTAGGATAATCACAATTATAGTGTAAGTAGTTATTTATTCTGATGGTAAATATTTAATATATATCCTCCTGGAAACAAGAGAGCAACTAGAGTTGTTTAGTAGTGAGTACTTAAGAGCACTAATGTATTTTTAAATAATATTATTCAGGCATGCACATAATAGCTTAAAAAACAAAACACAAATGGAAAGAATGAAGACTCAGGAGGTCGATTTATAATGGGATGGATGTTAAGCTCTTTAACTCGAGGTCATCAGTTCAGATCTAATCTAAGTCATCAGTCAGTGACATATTTACCCTTTTTGTGGAAATAATTTATTCCCACCAATGCAGTTATATTAAAAACCAGGATGGATCGGGGCTTATATGAGAGACTCATACAGTTATGATTATTAAAATGATAAAGAATACTTATTGAGTGTCTATGAGCCCAACACTCTTCACCACAAATATATCTATGTGAAACTCTATTCTGTTCATTGACTAGAGATTTTCATGTTTATATGTTGCCAGATATTAATTTACCAGTAAACACACTTTTTAATACAAATACATAAAATATATAGGGCATTGAAAGAGTCACTCTTCTGTTTAACTATAAAATAATAATTTAAGTGATTACTCTAGTGTATTGGTAATAGAGACATAAAATAATTGGAATATACCTAAAATAGCTAGTGTAGATAATATAAGTAGTGATCAATGCTCTTTACAGTGATCAATGCTCTTCTTTGGAGTCTAAATCTTTGCCCACGGTGGTGCCCAATAGTGCTGGTAGCTGAAATTTAAGGCTTAGAACCCATGTCTTATGAATTCTAGTCTACTGCTTTTTACATCTGTGAGGCATTAGTACATCAAGAATTATGACTATAAGTGAAAAAAAATGAAAGTTGAATGGAAAATGCTCTATATGATTCCTCTATTTGGATTTTATTTAATCTAATCATTCTTAAGATTTAAAAAATTATTTCTTTT
Source organism: Pteropus medius (assembly GCF_902729225.1). Taxonomy (NCBI): domain Eukaryota; kingdom Metazoa; phylum Chordata; class Mammalia; order Chiroptera; family Pteropodidae; genus Pteropus; species Pteropus medius. The sequence continues at coordinate 16,854,271 of NW_024346062.1, forward strand.
GCTTTTTTTAATTTCCTATCATTTTCATAAGGTTAAAGTTACATCCCTCCAGCAGCATGGAACCTTTACAGACATTTTGTGTGGACTATGATGTACAGTTCTAGAGTATAATCTGCTATGCCTTTATACATACAGACAGGACTCCCACTTCGATGTATATGAAACAGCATTTGACAGTAAAGATGAAATCTTAGAGGAAGAAGTATTTGTATCCAGATGAAAAACACATACATTTTCTCTTTGGAGTTAACAAACTTCAGGTAATTTATTTTTTAAATATTCAATGCCCTCTTATTTTAGTAACCTTTAAACAGGCATTAAAGAAGCTGCTATGAAAGAAGATTAAAAATCATTACAGAAGCTACAGTGTTTGGCACAGAATAGGCATAAAATACATTTTATAGTTAAATTACTTTTGGATCTTTTTTATAGGTAAATATATTTTATTTTAAAAGTGTTTGAAATACAAAATACTATGACATAAATAAAGCTTAAGTAAAATAATGAAAATTATTCCATAAAATGTAGACCCTTTCTTACATGCTTAGTGTCTGAGGATTGTATGAGTTATATCAATAACTGTTTGCACCAATTATACCTATTTTTAAATATATTGAATAGCATACAGGATCTATTAATTATGGAATTATTTTGTTATAATATTCTGTCAGATTTGAATAAATTACAAACTGTGCAAACATGAATAAGGCCCATTCTGTCTTATAATTTATAAGATTGTACTTTGCACTTTCTGTTGCTATTTTTCCCAGTATAATTATAATCTCTTATTGTCACTTATGGTTTAGCCAAGTTCTAAATAAATATTAATAAATTTGTCATATCCTTTGAAGTACAGTCCTTCATACCAGAAAACAATGTAAAATATTTTATGGTAAAAGTTATTTCTCACAAGCATCATGTAAATACTATATAGCACAGTCATGCATAGCTTAATAATAAAGGGATGTTCTGAGAAATGTGTCATTAGGCGATTTTATCCTTGTGTAAACATCATAGGGTGCACTTACACAAACCTAGATCGTATAGCCTACTGCTCATAAACTACAAACCTGTACATGATATTACTGTACTGAATGCTATACACGACTATAACACCATAGTAAGTATTTATATATCTAAACATATAAACATTAAAAAGGTATGGTAAAAATACAATATAAAAGATAACAGATAGTACATCTGTATAGGGCGCTTAACCATGAATGGAGCTCGCAGGACTGTAAGTTTTCTGGGTGAATCAGTGAGTGAGTGGTCAGTGAATATGAAGAACGAGGACATTACTGGACACTGCTGTAGGCTTTACAAACACAAATCTTCCCCTAGCTTCCTTCTGACAGGGTCAAATATAGAACACTGAAGCTGTTAATGCTATTTCATGAATAGGGACATGGCTAGAAATATCAAGGAGAAACTGGCTGTGTTAAGGCCTAGATCACTGTAATAGTTACTGTCAGGAGGGAGTGAAAAGTGGCCTAAGGATAAAGAGGAATAAGAAATCAAGATGAAGCAATAAAGAAACTTATCAAATTGTCATGGCAATATGGTTTTGGCTGTTGCATAGTGGAGGAGTGGTCAGATGAAGCAACTTTGTGTTACTGGTTACAAAAAAAAAAAGACTTTGTTATGGAAAGAGTGCAGAATTGAGGACTCAATATTTTGTCTTTGGGAATTTGTGTTTGGCTCCATGGACCCTATCGGGCACAAAGGGCTCTCTCTGAGTTGATGGAAGAAATACAACTCTAAGCTTTACATCATTACAACCTGCAAATATTTCCAAAGTAAAAGGACAGGCTGGCTCCATACTACCACAGAAAGCTTTTACTAAAGTGGCAATGGCACTTAATACTTGTTAAAGTAGCTCTTGTGGTCCTGTGTCCTTTTGCAGGATCTTAGGTCCTCAACAAAGAATTCACAGCAATGTACTCTGTACACTGACCAACAAGCTAGATCTGGAAGGATTGCAGCATCTTCTGAAAGTGCAGCGCAAGGGGACAGGTTCCTCCACACTGCAACAGCTCAGGGACTGGTTGGGATGTATTTTGTGCACTCAAAAATGAGGTGCTGTGAGTGAGAATGAATCTACTGCCAAGCTCCACATACATTGCCCAGTTAGGAAAAAAAAATCCTCCTGAACCACACATTCTGCCATTTCTTCCAGGGAATTGAGTGCCATTACAATCTTATGAGACCACTGTCACATGTGTGGTCCTTCTTTGTCTGAAACATTGTTATGCGGTGCATGACTTTATCAATAGAGCATTTATCTTGTTTGGACAATGGCAGAAAGATCTGGAAAGTGTCTGATCTATAGTCATAAGAATGTAAGTGGCAATTGCTCTTTTGAGAACTCAAAGTTGGCAGTAAGATATTGTGACTTCTGGAAAGTCACAATTATTTATAAACAAGCAAATTCTTCAGAATAAGACATGGCTAGTCTTCAAGACTAGATGACCTGCAGCATCTCAGTGAACTATTGTTATTTGTGCCACATAAGTATTAATTTCCCATACTTTCTTCACATACTCTTTCTCTCGTGTTCTTTTCTTCTACACTATTTTCTCAAATATTCTATTTCTCCAAACTTGTTTCTTTGACCTCCTCTTAATATAGTATCTACATATGTTTCCCTGGTGCTAAGCTAAACAAAATGCATACTAACGTGTATAATTATATGCCTCTAATAGATCAATCAACAATGCAAAATATATGCATAAAATATAACATACATTATTTAACACCTACATTTTAATGTCTAATGCACGTGACATACAAATGTATACATATATATGTATATATATGTATATATTATACATTCATTTCCACCAGAGGGAGGTGGTGGGAAATTTATCTTCATTCCTAATACAGAGAGCCAAGTCCCTTGGGATGGTTCACGGATCATTAAGAACTAAGTATATTTATTTTTCTACAACTTCTATTTACTTTATTTCTGTTGACCATTTACTTTTGTTCCAAATATAGTAAAAAAAAAAAAAGTAAATATATGAAAAGCAATAAAAAAGAACTTTTAAAAAATATCCTTTAAAATATTTTATATTTAAAATTATCTGCAAGTGATCTAACTAAATGTAAATTGTAGGTGAATTGATTACTTATACAATTATGACCCAACCGTTTCAATAAATTGTGCTGTAGTTCTCTGGAGAATTAGCGTTAAATGTACTATATAATATCTGTTATTTTACCAGTCTGCAAATTGTATATGGGATGTAATTTCAATCAAGTAAAATAGCCTAAGTGTAGAGAGAAAATATACCAATTTATTTGTAAGAAAAGATATCAATTTATTTTAATAAAGTCAAAATTAAAATGCACTTCATTTTACTAGCCTCTGATAGTTGCTCAACTAGTATACAAGCGTTTTAAACAAAACTACAAAGAACCTCTCCTGTGAACATGCTTAAGAATAAACAATTTAACTGTTTCTTTTACTTTGTAGTCTAGTTTTTTCCACTGTGTGCCACAAACATCATTCTACCTGAAGAATTCTTATGAATTAATAACCATCAATATTCAACCCCTAGGAAGAAATAACCTCAAATAGGATCACATTTGTTTTCATGTAATAATTAATATTTTAAAACTTAGAATATTTATGAAAGTATATCAAATATCTTATTTGGACAAACACAACACTATATATTCATTTGAGGCTTTATTTTTAACCATATTTTAGGTCCAAGCTGCAGCTGAATCTCGTGTGAAAATGAGATATATTCTATTTACAATTATAATTATTTATCTTTCATCTAAAATGTTTCCATTGAAATAATCCAAATTAAACATGTCTTCAGTGGTTCTCAACCTTGGATGCAGAGTAGAATAACCTGGAAAGCTTGTACATATCCTGATGCCCAGATCAATACCAAAGATCAATCAAATTAAATCCCAGCTCGTCAGGTGATTCCAATATACAATTAAAATTCATAAGTATTACTTAACAATGCACCTTTTTTGTTGTTTTTGAGGTTTACCTTGCATAAAATATAATGAGCAAACCACTATTCCTGCATTTCACATGTTGCAGTTCCCCACACTTCCTGACCACATATATAATGTCTTAAGGTAACAGCCATAAAAGTCACTGAGATTTTGCATATTCAGTAAGAAGAAAATATATATTTCTGATGGTTTCTTCTGTTAGTGATTATTTCCTGCACCAAAGAGTGTCTGTCCCTTCCTTAGAAGGAGACGGCTAAAATTAATGTATTAAAGTTGAACTCTGTTAGACAAAAAAAAAAAAAAAAAGCTACTAGAATGCAAATATTTCATTTTATAGAATTTTAAGAGTTTGAAACTCTCTAATGTGTTGTTTTTTTTAATTTTGAAAGAATTGTTAAAGCATTTGACATTCTTCTTGGCCAGATAAATCATTCATACACTTTTCACTTCCATGAAATTTATAATCATCCTGTTCAGAGTAGTTTAAAATAAAAAAGTTCAGTATAATTTACAGTGGGAAATTTTTATTGTTTTTTTAGTAAAGTTAAAAGTGCCAAGATTGCATTTTATCCTTCAACAAAAAAAAATATTATATTTTTCCCTTTCAGTAGGAATTTCAGTCTTGATTGGAATTGTATAAACAATAATTGTACTTTATCCAAGTTAGAAATAATTGTGCAGAAGGAAGGGACTGATGGGACATTAATAATAGGAAAACTCTTCAGACAAATTTATGTTAAAAATCAAGTCCACATTATATGAAACTATATGTGTAAAGGTAATAACATTTCTAAATACTTCCAAATGAGTGTGTGTGTGTGTGTGTGTGTGTGTTTAAATCAGTAAAGCTGATTTCTCTCCCCACATTGTTGACCAAGGAGTACTGCCTCAGAAAATGAAGAGGATCTATCAAAGGTAAATCCTTTCTACAGAGGAAAAGATAGCTGAAAGTCTATCCTTTATGACAAGGGAAATTTGAAAAGACAAAGGTAAATGTGTGAAGGGGAGATGTCAAGGGTGAGAGGCCTTGACAATTAGAAAGAATGGCAGGACTTAGCATCAGCAGCAACAGATGTCGTGCATGCTTGAAGGCTAGTAGGACCAGTTTTATCGTGGCAGTTATATCAAGAAGAATGAGGACAACAACAACAACAAAAAAGGACAAGGAGGAGGTAAGATGGTGGCAGGAGGAGGGATAGGAAGGGAGGGAGGAGGAGGAGCAGGGGGCTCTAGAAACAGCCAGATTTCAGGTGAAAAGGATATTAAATTGGCTTGCTGCCTCTACTCCATTCAAAGGCTTGATCTCTTATCCTCTTTTTTTCTCCCTGCCTTTGCCATCTTTCTCTCTCCCTCCTCCTTCCCTCTTTCATTTCATGTAGGATTTGTCTCAATATTCATATTCTAGATAACCACATCTAAAGAGCCCTCATCCCCACCTATCCCTCAAACCTCTTCCATGATTCTATTTCACTTGTAACTTTCTAACATTTATAGATTTATGTTTATTGTCTATCTTTCCTTCTACAATATAAGCTCAATAAGGTAGGAACTTTGTTTTCAACTCAGCTACATCCACAATTTCTAAAATAAAATCTGGCACAAAATAAGTGCCCCAAACATGCTTAGAATGAATAAATTGATAAGTGAAGAGATAAGGAACTAGTACAGGAATATTTAAAATCCACCTCTACTCATGCATCCAAGCTACCCAGTGCAGTAAAATCTCATGAGAAAAATTAGTTTACAAACAATAAATTAACAAGTTCTTTATAACCATAAAGCATATTACGAAAATTTGTTACTCACATGACTACGAACACATTCAGACTCTGTGTGTGTGTGTGTGTGTGTATGTGATTACATTCCAATAAACCCATAGTAAGTTGAAAATGTCATAGGTTGAAATACATTCAAGACACTTAACATACCAAACATCATAGCTTAGCTTAGCCTATCTTAAACATGCTCAGCACGTTTACATTAGCCTATAGTTGGGCAAAATCTACTCACTGTTACTGACCAGTATCACTAGAAAGTTTACATGTATGTGTGTGTATGTGTGTGTGTGTGTGTGTGTATGTTTAAATGCATATATGTATGTATACATGTATATATGTATATATATATATGATTTATTATGAGGACTTGGCTTATGCAATGATAGAGACTTATAGGTCCTACAACCTGCTGTTTGCAAGACACAGAAAGGCCTGTGGTACAGGTCTAGGATCCTGGTTATTTTGGCAGAAGCACTGTGTGCAGAAAGGAAAATCTGTATCCAGAGTAAATCTGTATTCCAGTAAGTGCTTTCCATGATAGAAATAGTCCAATGTAATCAACCTGCCACCAGGTAGCTGGCTAATTACCCAGGAGAATTGTGCCATACTGAGGACTCAGTGTTGGTCTCTGCTGCTGGCAGATTGAACACTCATGGTGAGTGGAAATCCATGTTGTTGAGCCCAGGCATCGCCTCTGTTCCTGACACCCTGGCTAGCTACTTTCTTAACAATCTCATTGGGCATTGATAGGAACAGCTGAGGAAAGAGGCTGACTGATATTCGCAGAATGGGTAATCTTGTCCACTTGATTAGTAAAATCCTCCTTTGCTGAGGTCACCCTTCGGTGAGCAGTATATAATAACACTTCTGGCCATTTCTCTTTCCAAAATGAACAATTAGACAGGCTGCTTGAAGTAACTGCTTCATGGAGGGCTTTCCTTTCACCACTGTCTTCAGAGATATCCCATAAAGGGGCTGCACTGCTGCAGCTTTCCACTTTTTGGTGGTGTCAGCATATGCAAAATCATTGTCAACCTGGCCCAAGTCTTCTCTTCCTCTGTCCACTGATTACAGGGAACTCCCCACAAGGTCATAGGTACAGGCTGGAAGACAGAATGCAATGTAGCAGGAGTGAGGATCACAGGCATTTGGGCTTCCTGTTACTTACTTCCTGTTACTTACTTGTTCCTTCGGAGTCAGCTCAGGTCCAATGACCTACATACCACTTTCATTTTATGATGATTTGATGCTGTTCCTGCCCAACTTTGTGGCTTCATGGGTCTAAAAACACTCAGTTCATGATGGGCAGATCAAGTCACATAGTAACTTGGTGGCCATAGTTACATGTTAAGTCTCTACTGAGTCCCAATAGCAGGCCAAGAAATATGTTTCTCAAAAGGGGAGTAGTTATATGCACAAGATGCCAGGAATCTGCTCCAATACTGTAAAGATCTGCAATGTGGTTGTCCTTTAGGGGCCTGTCAAAGGCTCCGATCATCACTCTTATCTGCCACTAACACTTCAAGCACCACAGATCTACTTGATTATCTAGTCAAAGCAGCAGAGCATTTTGCACAGTAGCCTGTTATAGAAGTTTCTCCTGGTCTGGGCCTGCTTAAAACTAACAGCTTTTCATGTCATTGGGTAAATGGGCCAGAGTAACACACCCAAATGAGGAATATATTCCCTCCAAAATCCAAAGAGATACGTGAGGTATTGTGCCTCCTTTTTGGTTGTAGGAGGGACCAGATACAACAACTCATTCTTCACCTTAGAAGAGATATCTTGACATGCCTCATAGCACTGGATTCCTAGAAATTACTGAAGCAGAGGCCCCTGAATTTATTTTCCACCTTCTGGCATGCAAATATCTTACCAATAAGTCTACAGTAGTTGCTACTTCTTGCTCATTAAGTCTAATTAGCATATGTCATCAATGTGATGGATCAGTGTTATATCTTGCAGAAAGGAAAATGATCAAGACCCCTGCAGTCCAAATTATGACATAAGGCTAAAGAGTTGATATATCCCTGAGGTAGGACAGTGAAAGTATATTGCTATCTGAAAGCAAACTGCTTCTAGTGTGACAGAGATGGACAAAAAAGGCATTTTCCAAATCAACAGCTGCATACCAGGTACCAGGGTATGTGTTAATTTGCTCAAGCAATGAAACCACATTTGGTATAGCAGCTGCAATTGGGAGTCACCACCTGGTAAAGTTTATGATAATCTACTGTCAGCTCCAAGATCTGCTTTCTGCACAGACCAAAGAGAAGAAATGAATGGAGATGCAGTGGAAATCACCACCCATGTATCATTAAAGTGCTTGTTGGTGGCACTAATCTCCTCAATCCTTCCAGCAATGTAGTACTGCTTTTGATTTTCTACTTTCTTATGTAGAGGCAGTTATAGTGGCTTCCATTTGGCCTTTCCCACAAGGCGTATATCAATTGTGAGGATTATACCAGCTTATAGGTATATCCATTCCAACTATACATTCTGAAAGTGAAGAAATAACCACTGGATGAGTTTGGGGACTCTCCAGGCCTATTGCGAGATGAACCTGAGCTAAAATTCCATTGATCACTTGACCTATACAAGCCCATAATGTGACCAGTGACATTTTGGATATCTTCTGGAATCAGTGTCAGTTCAGAGCTGGTGTCCAGTAGTCCCCAAAGGGTCTGATTATTTAATTTTCCCTAATGCACAGTTAATGCTGGGAAAAGGTCATAGGTCTCTGTAGAGAAGGCTAAGAAAAGGATTAATAGTACAAATTTTTGGTGTTTTACCAGGGTCCATCCTCATGGGGACCAGTCTCCCCTTCATTCAAGGGATTCTGGGTCTATAATCTTGCCCAAGTCTGGGAATTAATTGAGGGGCCAAGACTCTGATTTTATGGTCCAGGTTAGACTTTTGTTCACTTTACCTCTAATTTTTCCACTTATACAGATTAAGAATTTAGCAGATCTCCTAACTATTTCATTTCTAAGGACACCATGATCAATTAGCCACCACTGTAAGCTTGCATGAGTCGGACTACTCTGGTTGCAGCTTTGACTCTGCTATCCATTATGCTAACCACGCCTACTTTGTCTTTAGTGACAGTATCTCCTTTTGGGCCCTGCCATCCAGGAATCCAATCACTCCCATTGCATTTAGGATTCCCAATTCAGTGACAGCAGTTTCCACGGTGAAGTCTAGCCTACAAAGAGTGATCACAGAGTTTTTCAAGGATACCAGAGTTATCCTCACAAATTTATTTTTCACAGTATTGGGAAAAGATATGTTTTTTGGACCTTCTTAGTGTGGGTGAGTAGGTCTTAAATGACAAATTCATTCTAACATTAAATGCCCCTAAACTTCTGAATTCTTTCCTTTACATTAAACCAAGACAGAGTCCACATTTCCAATAAACTCATTGTTGGCCACCTATTGGCCCATGTTTCAGCCGACCAGCCAACCAAACTGATAGAGCCCTTTCTAACTCTCCAAACTGTAATATTAAATGCAGAATCTCTGCTTAGTGAGCCTATATTAATAAATTCAAACTGATATAATTTTATATTCTTCCACCATTATCTCACACCCTAGTATGAATTTCCATACATAGTCCCTGGATTATAAATTAGAAATAGTTCTTTTGCAGTGCAGTGCACCCCCTTCCTCATGAGTCACATCTGAGCACCTTTAGAGACTTGCGAAGACTTGAGCCTAGTTATACATCTAGAAATAAAAAAGAGTAGTGGGGACAGGTCCTGAGGATAATCAGTATGGTCTTTCTTGGCAACTGCCTCTGAAAAGGTCATTACAGTATTTCTTCAGAATACACAGAATTCCCACAGACCTCAAACAACAGGGATGGAAAGGCTGATATCACTGATGGTGGGGAGGCCACTTCTATTGAGGATGGGGAAGCTGTTTCCATTGGAGATATGGAGGTCCATTGGCAAATAAAATTCTTCAGAATCATAGGCTCTACATCTTTAACTTTATCAAATGCTTCCTATACATCCCCAACCCTGCTCAGGAGATCCCATTCTTTCCTAATCAATGCCCTCCCTTTAACAGGAGGCATCCTGTGAGACTGTGAGTTCAACTTGTATTGTAATTCAGCCAGCACATGATGAGATTCTGCATTTGATTTTATCAATCTGTCCTGAGGCTATAGGAGGTAAGGGTCTCCTTCAGAGAACACACAGAAGCTTTTAGGTCATTTAGAGTCTCTCACTCACTGGTAACAATCGCTCTTCCAAACGAGAGTTTGCTTACCTCTCTAAGTCTCAGTTTTCTTAACTGCCAAAAGAAGATATCATTATATGACTCACATGAGACATAATCTAGGGAAAAGACTTGGCCCGTGCCAAGGATTTGATAAACTGCAGATATTTTTCCCTACAAGTTGAGAGGATTTTCAAGACACCTAAGATCACACCAATGAGCAGTTGCCATCCCTTTGTATCAAAATACTTCCCCTAAGAAGGCTTCCCCTTTCACTGCCATAGTGGCTGGAACAGCAACATTAACCATTTCTCTGAAAAAAAAAAAAAAATTCTTCTTTGAAAAAAAGACTCTTTCAAAATATACCTGAAATAATGCAAAGGGTCAGACTGTCACACCGTATCATAAGAATCAGATATCTTTTCTGGTATCAAACTTGACTAAAAATATAAAGAGTATGAGAAAAGATGAAGCCCAGGCAACACATGTAGAAATCTGGGACTATCAAGATCCTTCCTTGGAGCATAAAGATAGGCTTGGGCCCAGATTTAGTATTTGAGGACTCTAAGTAATGCGTACAGGGCACAAATTCCACAAAGAGAGCTATTTCAGTCATGAAATATTTTAATCCTGTACTTAAACAATTATGAAATAGATACTAACACTTTTCAGTAGGCCATGTTCCATAAATCCATTAATTCCAAATGTATTTACTATGAGCAACTTAGACATATTTCACTAAAAGAACTCTAAGTATAAAGTAATAGTTCTGCTAATATTATCTGAAGTCCTGATTAATATGCTTACAATATTTGACCTCATGATTTCTCTCTGACTTGGACATCTCCAGAATAGAGGTAAGTTACATGTCAATTGCTATGCCTTTCTTAAATAAAATTAGATAAAAACAATATATAATTTTATTCATGTATATTAAAATTGCATTTACACCACTTTCCTGTTCTGATACCAGTTAGTATGTAGTGGTAGTGGTGGTATGTGTGTCTGTGTATATAGTGCAGATATGAAAGAGTTTTATTAGATTAAAACAGACAGTAAAGAACCATATAGTGTATATCCAGGAAATCTATCATACTGTGCAAAATATAACCCACATACATCATGGTCAATGTTCCAGTGGAGAAGAATCCTGTCCCCATATTGTTTTACATATTTATAGGAACAAGGTGGAGGGAAATCTATGTGAAATGTGAAAACGAAAGTTTCCTTGTCAAACAGGTGGCCTGGTTAGAATGGGTCAGCCTCTAAATACAGCTGCTGGTATCAGCCTATTCTCCTCTTGCAGTAACTCAGAGCTATTAAGCATATTCTTAACTAAATTCTCAAAATAAGAAAGGAAATGAGCCCCCAAGGCCATTCAGATCTTTCCTCTACCCACATCCCAGAATTTAAGGATTACTAAATATTATTTACATCAGTTCTGTTGACACTAGGTTGCAGGAATTTCCAAAATCAATAAGGAGCGATCAATAGATTTCGAGTCACAAAAATGAAAATGTGGGGTGCTAACTAATTATATGATTATTATTCAGATGAAGGTATAATTAGGTTTTTGTTTCCTTTTAAATAACTTCTGATTCTTGCCAATACATATTCCCTTAAGAAACCCAGATTTAGTTCAATATAATGTGTCAGAATAATTCTCAACACAACATTAAGTCAATCCAGGTTTCTTTGGCATGGTTCTGTTGTTAAAATTTATATTTAAAAGGCAAAAACATTTCAATTACTGGTGATAAAATGTAACTACTTTTTAAGGAAAATAAATCTTAAAGTTTAACATTTGGCAAAAAAAATTCTTTTTGGCTCTGCCACTGAGTCATCATCACTCTTGTAAGGCAAGTCATGTTAACACAACCTATGAGTCAAATTTCAAAATGTAAAATCAGTTTAAAATACACAGAACCTGAAAATATACTTTTATCCATTTTTATATAAGTTAAGACATTCCTAGGGAAGTTTTACTTTATTCTTCCATCTCATAATTATAATAACAATAAAAAGGAAGAGCACAATAGAGATGTGTAGGAAGAGGTCTGAGGGTAAATATCTTGTATCACAAAAAATAAGCATGGAATTATTAAACTACATGTGATAAACAATAATTTAAATAAATAAATCAAAGAAAAAATATACTAACTTTATTAGAATATGGGATTATACACCAAGCTATCACTTTTAACTTTAAATATTTTGAATGTTTAAGAACAGGGGAAAGTATTATGTGTTTAAGTTATGATCTTAAAATAGTTTTATAAAATTTAGCTAACAGTTTATTTTCACAAATCTGCATTCAAGTACATTGCAATAAAAAATCAGTAAGTAATAACAAGAAAGTGATTTATATTTTTGCCATATCTTTTTGTCAATGGAACAAACATTTGAATCACAACTACCAGGTCATTTATTGGACTTTAGAACCAAATAACTTTAGATTCTGAAATCAAGTTTCACTTCATCAATGTTTAATAGACAAAAGGAAATTTTTTTTACTGTCTTCTATAGAGAAATAATAGAGAAAAAAGAGATTAAAATGACACAATGTAAAGATCTTGGCTTTAATATAATCTATATTTTGTCTTTGACTTTATGGCTTGGAGCAGAGTTTCTGAAATATAAATATGTAAAGATTTCTTTATAAAATTTTCTTGAGTTTTCTCTGTTAATTTAGATTATTAAAATACAATAGTACTTACATATAAAAATATGTAAGTTCACAGTTCATACAAGTTTAAAAAACAAGAAAATTACCAATAGAATATGATAATTTAAAAATTAATAAAATTTAAATCAATAACATTGATTTAAGGTATTAGATAATATAGATTTGCCAAAATGTGTATGCCTCTCTTACCATGGATATGAAAAAATTAATTCTTCCAGTTTTTCCTAATTAAACTACTGAAAAACTTGGCTTTATCTTATTATGAATTCAATATGTAATTATCATCTTCCTTTTTCATTTTTTATCATTCTGAACAATTAAGATATATATCATGGTGCCAATGTGATTATAAATGCAAATAATAAATATCAGCACTGACACAACAAGGGTATATGCATTTTTAGTCACTTTCTACATAATCATAAAATTTATTAACTATTCTTAATAAAGCAAAAATGACAAAATTTAATAATTACCCATGGATTAAGTGTTTACAGAATATATTTTAATCATCACCTCAGAAAATAAGTCACTTAGCTTCTCTGAACCTCAGATTCTTCATGTGTTAAGTGGATGAAAAGTGTAGACTGGATGATTGATTAGGCTTTTATTTGTTTTTCTTTTGCCACCCATAATTCAATAAAACACATTTAACATACAACTACTGAGTTCCTAATGTCAATTGATGTGCAGGGTCTGAGATTTTACTCTACTTGAATGTTAATAAGCTGGCCTGCTCTAGTTTCCTGGATGCTTTCATAAAAGATAAAATTCCTAGGACAGAGTCAAAGGGCTTCCTTACTCATGTGCACAGAGAACTTCATGAACTTTATATCTGTGTCATTTTTTTCTTCAACCCTAAGTCCCATGGGGCTACATGAAGTAGTTCAGATAGAAACTGTGTAAGTAGTGGGTTTCACAGCTGAGGAACCCTGGGTTTAGGGAGTCAAATCCTTTGCCTAGGAGGGAGACATTATCTTTATTATCCTGGACAGTGTAAATAAATATGCCCTTGCTCTGGAAATAGACACTAGCTCTGTTTTCCAATGCTATTTACTATATAAAAATAAAAACATCTTTGAGAAGGCAATCTGGAGGAAAAAAAAAAGCACTGCACTAGGCAGTGAGCGGACAGATAAGAATACATAGTCCTTATTCTTAAGGAGCTAACTGACTAGTGACGGAGACCGATACTTAAATAATTTTACTACAATAAAATGTGTTAAAAATAGAGCACTATAAATTAAGAGATTTATCCTGATGTGGAAAGACAAGGAGGATTTTGGATAGTCAGGCACTTGGGGCTGGGGGTTAGGAATAAAGCACAAGTAATTAATAAGGAACAAGGGGGCCAAGATGACACAACAGAAAAAGTTTGACTTCAATATACCTTGGATTTTGTCATTAACTAGCTCTATGGCTTGTAGCAACCTGAAATTTAAGTTAATATGCATAGTCATCTTAAAAACACTTTTTTAAAAGTAAACTTTCCCTGTTAGTTTATTGTATTACAATGTAATTCACAAAGGAAAGCTTGACTTAGACACTTCAAGATCTCATTCCTGACTACCTCATCACCAAACATTTTCGATATCACATTGTAGTGGTCAATGTTACAGACTAAATGCTTGTGTTCCCACAAAATCTATATGTTGAAGCCCTAACCCCCCAAAGTGGTAGTATTTGGAGATGGGATTAGGTTTATATTAAGTCGTCAAAGTGGGAATCTCATGACAGGATTCGTATCCTTACAAGAGGAAGACAGAGCTCTCTCTGTCTCCATTTGAAAGCACTGAGGAAAGGCCATATGAGCACACAGCAAGAAGGTGGCTCCCTGTAAGCTAGGGGAAAGGCCCTCACAAAGAAATGACTCTGTCAGCACCTTGTTCTTGGACTTCGCAGCCTCCAGAACTGTGAGAAACGCATATGTGTTATTTAAGCCACAGATCAATCTATGGTATTTTGTTATAGTAGCCAGAACTAAGACAGTCAATCACTCTGCATAATAAGGGTACTGAAATATATTTGAATCCTAAACAGCATTCTGAATTTAAAATGGTTTATCTAATGCAGTGGTTTTCATATTTGGTTTAACATTAATTCATAAAATATATTTACTACTTTTCTTTAATTATTTTTATCTTGGTCATTTTAACTTGATTTGATTTTGAAAAATAAATTATACACTTCATTTCATATATGAGACCAGTTTGCAATGTACTGTAAGTACTTTTAAATATCTAGTGAGTTCTACCACAAGGTGAGGCACTTAATCTGTAAAATATCTTTTGATATTTGACATTAAAGATACTAGATAAGATTAAGGTACTATTCTTGATATTAATATTTAAGCTATGATACTAAGTTGGATAAAGGAGGAGAAAATATTTAAAAATTTCAATGTAAGCCTGCTATCACTGAGATTCAGAATGATACTTCAAAATAATAATTCAAGGCTTATTTTTGTCTGTAAATGCAAAATTTGAAAGTCAAGTCTAATTAGAAAATAGCATCATCATTCTTACAAATAATCCATAACCCGAGTTGTGATTCTTTCTTCCTTTCTTTACAGTTCTCTTCTGTAATAGTTTTATTTCTCTTATGACATTTTAATTCCACCTGTGGATCTTTCCTCTGAAAAGAAGTGTCAGTCCTAATCAGGTCTAAATTCTCCTTGGTAACATATTTTGTGTTAAATTTGAAGTGGACAGAAGAGGAAGAATCTCATTTCTAACAGAATAGACACCTGCCAGTCGGTTACCTAAATATAGCTATCATGTGGCTTTAAGCCATGGAGAAATCCTTCTGCATACTTTAGGTATTAAAAAAAAATTTAAGGAAAAAAGGGGAAAGGGGGAGGTATGTAAGGATAAAGGGGGTCAATATATATGGTGATGAAAGAAGATTTGACTTTGGACGGTGAACACATAATGCAATATACAGAAGATGTATTACTGTACACTTGAAACCTATATAATTTTATTAACCAATGTCACTTCAATAAATTTAATAACAAAATGATAATTTTCCAATAATTCTTTTGGCAATAGCATAATTAAATCACTTTATTTTTTATTTTTATTTACTTTTATCAAAATTATTGGGGTGACATTGGTTAATAAAATCAAATAGGTTTCAAGTGTATAATTAAATAATATGTCATAAGTATATTGCATTGTGCGTTTACCACTCAAACTTAAATTTCTTTCTATCACCAAATATTTGACCCCCTTTACTCCTATCTACCTCCCCTTCCCCTCTTTCCCTCTGATAATCATTGTGCCTGTCCATGAGTCTCTCTTTGTCATGTCTGTTTGTTGCTTTCAGTTATATATCCCACTCTCACCTTCTTCTGTCTGATTTATTTCACTTAGCATGATAATTTCAAGTTCTACCCATGTAGTCACAAATGGCAGTATTTCATCTTTTCTTAATATTCATATTTCTTAATATGAGTAATATTCCATTGTATATACTTATTTAAATGACACATTTACACTGAAAGTTTTTTTTTCTTTTTTGGGGGGATGGTAAATTTCTGGTGCTAATGCTATTCCCTGGACAAAATTTTATTTTATATATTTTGTAAAAGGTTTATGGAAATAGAGATTGCATTATGTTCTCCTCTTTCTGTTAGGGAAAAGCATCTGTGTTTTTAAAAATTTTTAATTGTTCTATCACCCTCTTTTCAACTAAACACATTCAATATATATCAGTTTGAAAGTAAAAAAGGTTTTGACTACATGAGATGCAGTATGGCAATTTACAGTTAATATGGGTTTTAACTTAGCTTCATTATATAGAAAATGACACTCTAGGCCTGATATTCAATTCAGGAACAGCTAGTAAGACAATTATTAGATCTCATTCTTGCACTATGCTGAGCAGATATATAAACTCTATGTTAACATAAGCAATCTATTATAATACTGAACATATGACTAATGATATTTTAGCAATCATCAATTTTTTTTTCTTCTTACTTGAAGAGGAAGGAATTGTTTCTTTCTTATATCAAACGCAAAGTGAAGGCAAAGGATATTTATGCATAATTAGAGGAAACGTTGTTGTCATTTATAAGAAAATTACTAGACTCTCTTTATAACTTTAATTTTTGAAATAATAATAGAGTCACAAGAAGCTATAAAGCTAGTACACACAGGCCCCATGTACCCTTTACCCTGTTTTCCCAATGGTTATATCTTCCATAATTATAACAGAATATCAAACCAGAAAATTGATATTGGCACAATGAATGTTTAAAGTTTTATGTTATTTTTAATAAATGTTAGTCATGTAACCCTCAATATAATCAAGATACAGCTCTATTCCATCAGTGCAAAGATTCCCTTCCTGCTATTCCTTTATAAGTCACTTTCAACTTCCTCCTCCTCACCATCTATAGTGGGTCGAATATCATCTCTCAAAAATTCATTTTACCCAGAACCTCAGAATGTGATGTTATTTGGATATAGGGCCTTTTCAGACAGAGTTAAGGATCTCGAGATAAAATCATCTTATATTTTGGGTGGAACCTAAATGACTGTTGTCCTTGAATTAAGAAGAGAAGAGGACACATAAAAACACAGAGAACAAGGTTATGTGAAGAGACAGACCTTGGAATATACAGCCACAAGCCAAAGAATGCCAAGGATCATTGGCAGCCACCAGAAGAAAGGAGAAGGATGGAAAAATTTATTTTTCAGAATCTCCAGTGGGAACAATGCCAACAACTTGATTTTAGACTTCAAGCCCCAAGAATTGTGAAAATAAATTTCTGTTGTTTTAAGCTACCTGGTTTGTGGCACTTTGTTACAGTAGCTTTAGGAAACTAAACAGACCATCCTTAAATTCTGCTTACTATTAATATGTTCTCTATTTCTATAATTCCAACATTATAGAATGTTATGTGAATAGAATCAAATAGCAAATGACCTTTTGAAATAGGCTTATTCACTCAGAATAATACCGTTGAGATCTATCCCTTTTGCTGCATGTATCAATGGTTAATTCCCTTTCATTACAGAGTAGTATTCCATAGTGAGCTTTAGCCGTGATTGTTTAATCATTCATCTATCTACAAACATTCTGATTGCATCTAGGTTTTGGCTATTACAAATATAATTGTTATAAACATTCATTGACAGGTTTTCATGTGCTTTAATTTTTCAGAAATAAATTTCCAAGCGTATGATTGCTGTGTCATATGGCAAGTGTATGTTTAGTATTTTTTTTTTTAAAGAAACTGCCAAATTATTTTTCAAACTGACTATAGCATTTTACTATCTGACCAGCAATGCATTAGAGATGCAGTTTCTCTGCATCCTTGCCAGCATTTAGTATTGTCACTATGTTTATTTTAGTAGATGTAATAGATATATAATGCTATCTCTTCCTGGTCTTAATTTGCATTTCCCTGATGGCTAGTGATATTGAACATCTTTTCATGTGCTTATTTTCCATTTGTATATCTTCTCCAGTAAAATGTCTCTTCGTGTCCTGTACCCATTATCGAACTGATTTTCTTTTTTTTGTTGTTCCTATTTTGGGGGTTTTCAGTTTGTTTGTTTTTCTTTAAAAGCTGTAAGACAAAGGTGGAATAAAAAGGGTTTCTCATGAGAACTACTGAGGCCAGAAAGTGGTACATTTTTCAAGTTCTGAGAAAAAAAAACCCGTCAAACGGTTATTCTATATCAAGTGACAATATACATCAGAAATAAAGGAGTCAAACAGTATGGAGGTTCCTCAAAAAAATTAAAAATAGAACACCATATTATTCAGTAATCCCACTTCTTGGTAGACAGCCAAAGGAAATGAAATCAGGATCTCATAGTAGTACTTCCATG
Organism: Pteropus medius; assembly: GCF_902729225.1. Classification (NCBI taxonomy): domain Eukaryota; kingdom Metazoa; phylum Chordata; class Mammalia; order Chiroptera; family Pteropodidae; genus Pteropus; species Pteropus medius. The sequence goes on from NW_024346062.1 coordinate 16,872,783, forward strand.
TTCTTTGCAGCATTATTCACAATAGCCAAGATATGGAAACAATGTTGTGTCCATCAATGAAGAAATGAATAAAAAAGAATATTATTTAGCCATGAGGAAGAAGGAAATCCTGACATTTGCAAAAACATGGATGGACCTTGAGAATATTATGCTGAATGAGTGAAATAAATCAGACAATGAAATCTAAAAAACCTGAACTTATGGTAACAGAGACTAGAATGTTAGTTACCAGGGGATGGGGGTGGGGAAAAAGGAGAAGTTGGTAAGGCTCTAAATGAACCAAAAATGAAAGAAAGTGGTACCTTAAGACATTCTCAGGTAAAGAAAATCTAAGAAAAAAATTTGCCAGTAGACCTATCCTAACAGAATATGCAAAACAACAACAAAAATTCTCTAAACAGGAAAAAAAAAAAAAAAAACACAGTAAAAGTAGGCAACATGGAACAACAGAAAAGAAAGAAAAAGGAAAAGAGCAAAATATGGTTAAATAAAATAGACATTTCTCCTCTCTGAGTTGTCTAAATTACATTTGATGATTGAAGCAAAAGTTATAATACTCTCTAATATATATCTTAATATATGTTAAGAAAACTTTGAAGGCAATTAGATTGTAGATGGAGGAGGATAAAAGGACATAAGGAAGGTAACACTTATATACTTCATTTGAATTTTTAAATGTTGACTCCAGTAGGCCGTGATATGTTTTGTATATGTAATATAATGCTAAGAGCAACTAATGAAATATACATATAAGGAGAGATATACATAAAACATTATAGATCAAAATAAAAAATCAAAATGGAATTCTAAAAAAAATGTTCCACCACAGGGATGTAGAAAAACATAAGCAAAGAAAAACAAAGAACAGAGAGAACAAGCAGAAAATAAAATAAAATGGTAGATTTTAGCCCAGTCTTATTAAAAATTTCATTAAAATAAATCGGGTAAAAACACAATTTAAAAGGCAAAAATTAGCAAAATTGATTTAAAAATATGATCCAATTACATGTCTATAATAAATTCTCTTCAAATATAATGATAGAGGGAGGCTGAAAATAAAAGGATGAAAAAAGCTATACCACACAAACATTAATCCAATAAAGCAAGAGTGGGTATATTTTTTTATCAGACAAAGATTTCCAAAAAAGAAAATTACTGAGACATAATTATATAATGGTAAAAGGGTTAATCTACATATAACAATTCTTAATGCACCAAACCACAGTATTGAAAAATTTATGAAGCAAAAACTGACAGAACTCAAAGGAGAAATAAACAATTCCACAGTTATATTTGGAGACTTCAAAACCCTTCTCTCAACAATGGATAGGACAACAACTGGACAGAAAATCAGCAAGGTAATGGAATAAGTCAACAATACCACCAACCAATAGGATCTAATCATATTTATAGAACATTCAAATCAATAGCACCTGGATACATATTATTTGCAAGAACATAAGAAAAAAATAGCAAGATACATCATATACTGGGCCATAAAAAAAAAAAATTAAGAATTAAAATAATATAGTGTTCTCTGATTACTATGGAATAAAACTAGAAATCAATAACATAAGGAATAAAACTAGAAATCAATAACATAAAGATAACAGGAAAATTTTCAATCACTTGGAAACTAGCTAACATGCATCTAAATAATCCAAGAGTCAAAGTCTAAAGAAAAAAAAAATTTAAATACATGAAACTAAATGAAAATGAAAATATAACATATCAATATTTGCTAGACTCAGCTAAAGTAATTCTGAGAGAAGAATGTAGTGTGAAATGCTTACATTAGAATAAAGAAAACTCTCAAAAATTTAAGCGATTCAATAAACTACAAAAAGAACAAGTTAAAAATACAAGGCAAGCAAAAAGAAAGAAAATAATAACGTTAACAGAAAGCAATAGAATTGAAAAAATAGGCAATAAAGAAATCAATGAAACAGAAGATAACACTACAGATACACACAAAACCACAATAAGGTAAAACTACAATTACATTTGACTACTTAAACATAATGGAACAATTCCTGTGAAAGTACAAACTACCACAATGGACTTAATTTGAAACAAATAATTTGAATAACATTGTAACTATTCAGGAAATTGAAATTTTAATTCAAAAACTCTCAAAAAAAAAAAAAAATCTCCAGGCCTAGATGGTTTCACTTGCAAATTCTCTCAGACATTTAAAGAATTAACATCTATTCTACACAATCTTTTCTAAAAAGAAAAGAAAACACTTTCCTACTCATCTGACGAAACCAGTATTATTTAGTACAACCAGAAAAATACATAAAAAGAAAAATACGGACCATATCCCTCATATATCTAGATGTAAAAATTAACAAAATATTAGCAAATATAATTTAGTAATATAAAAAAAAATTATACATTGAGCCCCAGTGGTGTTTAATCCAAGTATAAAAAGCTAGTTCAAATTGGAAAATTAATTAATGGAATGCATTATATCAACAGGCTAAAGAAGAAAATTAAATGATAATATCAATTGATGCAAACAAAGCATTTGGGAAAAATCAACACCCATTCATGATAGAAACTCTCAGGAAAATAGCAGCATAGAGGGACTTCCGCAAACTTATAAAGAATATCTACAAAAAATCATAGCAAATATCACACTTACTTATGAAAGACTGAAGTGTTTCCACCAAAGCTCAGGAACAAGGTAAGGAGGGTACCCACAGTCATCACTGCCCTTCAAGGTAGTTCTGGAAATTCTATTAGCACAATAAGGCAAGAAAAGGAAACAAAAGGCATCAAATGAGAGAAGATGAAATAAACCCCTTCCTGCTTACAGATATATCTACACAGAAAATTCTGAAGAATCTATAAACAAATTCCTAAAACTAAAGTTAATTCAGCAAAGTCACAGTATACAAGATCAATATACAAAAATCTATTGAATTCTAGATCCTAGAAAGAATATTTGGAAATTCAAATCAAAAATACAATACCTTCGTGGCTGAGGCACGAGGCAAGGCTGGAGCAGACTGACACACAACGAATGTCCCAGAAAAGGGCTGCCAGAAAACGGCAGTAAGCACCAGCCAGACGCTCTCAAACCCTCCGGGAGCTCGGGCACCTGACCACGAAGCGCTTCTCTGCACCTGCACAGCAAGAGTCTTCTTGTGGCTGATCAGGAGACTCCAATAGCCCAGACCCATGAAGCCTCACCTGCTCAGCCAGGTGGACCCAGTAAGCGTGCAGCTGTGTGGATTTAGAAAGTGCTGGGCACGCCTTCCCCTGCTAGCACCTCTGCTCTCCTTCTGGGCTGAGCCAGTGGAAGGAGAACATGGCATCCACGACTTAAAAACAAACAAATAAAAAATAATACCAATTATAGTAACAAAAAATATAAAATACTTTTGTGTAAATTTAACAAAACACATATTTGCGTATTGAAAATTACAAAATACTAATGAAACAAGAGCTAAACAAATTGAGAGAAACGACATTTAAATGGATTAAAAGGAAACGTAGAAAAAGTCAAGTATCCTCAAATTGATATAGTTTTAATGCAATTCTTATATAAATTCCATCAAGTTTTCTTGTAGATATAGACAAGATCACACTAAATTCATACAAAAATGTAAGGGAACTAGAATATCAAAATAATTTTTTCAAAGAATAAATTAGAAAGATTATTCTACCTGATCTCAAGATTTATATAGCCATAATAATCAAGTCCATGGTAATGGCAGAGGGATAAAGGCAAAAAAAAAAACAACGGACCAGAAATAGTGCCACATAAGTAGAGCCAGCTAATTTTTGACAAGGGTGCAAAAGCACTTTAATGAAAAAATATAATCTTTTCAACAAATGGTGCTGGAGCCTTTAGATATCCATAAGAAAAAAAAAGTGTGCCTCAAAATGCATCATACATTAAAGTGTATAACATAAAACTTTAAAACTTTTAGAAGATAGGAGAAAATCTCCTGTATCTAGGGCTTGGTGGGTAGATCCTAGACAGTGCATTAAAGAAATGATCCATAAAAGAAAAAAATCAATAAATTGGACTTCAAGATAAGCTGCAGACTTGGAAAAAATACTTGCAAACCTTATATCTGGCAAAAGACTCATAGCTCAAATATGTAAATGAATTTTAGACTCCTGTTTAGATGTTTTTACAGTGTTCTATGTTTAAATCTTTGTTGATACTAATCAGTTATTTAGATCATGGCTAATACAAATGTACAATTTTTTGAAATTTTTAAAATAATTTTTTTGTATTTTAGTTATAGTTGGCATACGATACTATATTAGTTTCAGGTGTACAACATAGTGTACAGCCATTGGGTGTGTAGGCCAGGGCCTCCTGGGAGGGGCCCCACCACAGGCTAAGTTCAGTTGCAGCTGTGCCCTGCCCAAGGCCACCTGGCATGGGCCACCAAGCAATCCACAGATGGCTGCCACCTATGCTGGGCTTCAATGTGCCTCTAGAGGCCAAGCCAGAAACTGAGGTCGGTGCTGCTGTTGCCAGGTTTGAGGCTCCTTAACAAGAGATACAGGGCATGTTGAAGCCAAATACTGCTTGTTTATGTTTTGTGAACCTCTAAGAGATTTTAGGAAAGTTCGAATCATGAACCAACACAGGCCATTTGTATGGAAAACTCACAGGAAGCAGCGTGGGTAGGCCTGCAAGTTGAGTGGAGCAAGGTCTCAGGGAATCACCAAGGTTGTGTAGGCAGGTTGAAGGAGACTCAGATATGGTGCTCACCTGCGTCTACATGCCAGGAGGGAGAGGGCTCAACAAAGGAACAATGCCCTCTGCCAACACTTCTGTCTGGGAGAAAGCTGCCCCTCCAGGCCTAGCCCTGACACCAGACAGCTCAGTTCCAACATATGTCCCTGGCGCTTTTTAAGCCACTGTTCCAGCACTGGAGCTCAGAGTGAATGAGTTTGTCAGAGAGTAAGTTCCCTGCACAGGCCATTTAAAAGGAATTCCAGCTACCCTCTGTCTCACTCAGCAACGATTACCATTGGTTTTCAAAGCCAGAAGTTGTGGGGACTTCTCTTCTCCACACTGCAACTCTGGGCTAGGGAGCCCAGTGTGAGAAGTCCTCCGCAGGGACCTCTGCAACAAAGATATCCCTCCTGGTTCTCAGCTACCACATGCATGCATGGGACAAGCCTGTTCTGCATCTCCACTCCTCTTACAGGTCCCGAGGTGGCCTCTTCTGTGTGTCTTCAGTTATAGGACTTCTGTTGAGCTAGACTTCAGGCCACTCCCAATGATGACTGTTCTGTAGTTTAGTCGTAATTTCGATGTGGTTGTGAGGGGAGGCAAGCACAGATTTTATCTACTCCTCCGTATTGACTGGAACCTTTAAATGCACTGTTTTTATATAAGTGCAATGGGCGGTGACATTTCAGGAAGAAGGCCAGAAAATGGATATTTTTAATCTTCTGTGAGTAGCAAGGAGGCAAAAGAATCATTTATTTAACTGAAATGTTAAAAAGTATTTTATGCTCAGTAGTTTGGCCATATTCCTGAATGTCATCATGTATAAAAGATACACATTTACTATTCATTCTCTGACAAAGCCTAGACTAATAAAACCTGTGTTCTGTACCATTCATTTTCCTCACGCCACTCTCAAGTCTTTGAGACAATAACTTGCTACACATTTAATGATTTATTTTGATTAAGAGTTTCACTAGCTTCTATCATACGAAGTTTTAGTATACGCAGAAATAATCTATGGTTCTATAGACGCCAGATCTTTTGAAATTCAGGAGCAGAGTTTGGGAAGGATTGATTGTAAAGTGCAGTGCAGGAATTTTTTGAGATGACTTATATGTTAGTTATAGTGGTGGTTACATGACTGTATGAATTTGTCAACGTTTATCAAATGTTTAAAGTTGATGCTCTATCAAGTTTTGGGCTTTCATAGTAATTCTGAAGACCCTTCCACCCACCTTCAAAACCGGGAAACATGCACCAGCAGTTCTTTTCATCTTGGATAATTCATCATAGATATGGAGACATTTATATTTCTTCCCTCATCTATTGGTCATTTGATACAACACCATCCAGACTTTTTTTTACTGAGATCTCACTATTTACTCCAAAAAATTCTGAGAGCAAAAAACTCCCTCTTATTTTGCCATCAGAGCCTGGGACTCTAGACACAACCTCTGGCCTTCCAATTCTTCAAATGTGAATCAGACGTGATTCCATCACGTCTTCCAAACTGAAGAAGACAAGCTCTCCAAGAAGTCCCACAGAAACTCTCCTCAAATTACTTGAAGTTGGAGAAGACACCTCCCATACCCCCAAAACATTTACAATAGTCTTTAAAGAAATCCTTTTTCTAATATAGAACTCCTCTATTTTCTAGAGATGGGTTATAAAACTAGTTCTTAGCTATCTCTGTTGCAAGTCTTATTTATGTGGTCTAACACCCCATTTTGGAATATACGAGAATTTGTTCTCTTTTTCTTAGCATTTAGTCAAAACTAATATCATAAAATTTCCCATTTTAACATTATTATATTCTTAAAAAATAAAGTGAAAATTCAAATATTAAAAATATACACAAAAAATGTTTTTGTCTCATCCCATACCCTTAAATCTTCTTCCCCATATGTAACCACTCTTAACATTTTTTTGTGTTATATATATACAGGTACACACAAACGAGTAAAATACAAATAATGATATATGTTATGTGTCATATATTATTTTGCAACATGCTTTCTTTACTCAAGAACATATGTAGCCATTTTTAAAATGTAAGTTTGTAGAGTTTTATCTTAATATTTAGTGGCTGCATGGTATTTCCATGTGTGAATATAATCAATCCCCTATTACAGGTTATTTAATATTCTCTTGATTCTTTAATATTATAAACACTGCAGCAATGGAGAATTTTTTTATATATTTTCAAGGACATATAGGTTTATTTTATATGATAAAAACTATAATCAAAATTGCTAGGTAAAATGTTATCGTGATTATATATTTTGTTAGACATTGCCAAGTTGCTCACCAAACTTGTCAGACCAATTTACATTTACAGCAATGCGAGCGAACAGTTTTCCTACATATTTGGAACAATGTGTGACCAAACAATATGATAGAAGAAAAGTAATAGCTTACCTTTATTTTAATACAAATCATGTTCTTTTTATATTATCTATCGAGGTGTTAGTTTTTGTTTTTTTTCTCTTTGTGATTTGTTCAAACTCTTGTTATATTAAGTCTATGCTTTATACTAAAATTTCTCCTCCATTTTATATTTATATTTCTTTTGCATCATTTCATGGTATTTTTGCTTTGCAGTAATTTTTATGTCTTGTTTTTAATACTTTTTTCACAGATTCTTGGAATTGCATCTTGCTTATAAATATTATTTCCACTACAAAATACTTTTGGTTTTAATGTTTATGCATAAATATTTAATTTTATAAATCACTGTAGTGTTATCTTAAGAAGTACTAAAACTGTACCAGAAGACATTCCTGCTCCATTCATTACATATATACCTAACAAATACCTGCAAGAAAACAACTTTGGAAGAGCCTGAATTTATGGGTAAAATAAAGGTCTTTCTCTAAGTTATAGACTACTGAATCAATTCTCTTTAAATTTTAAGCAACTAGAGAAAAGTGTAATGATAATTGTACTTTTGTGCCCAGTAATATTTTGTACATTGAAAATTACGTAAACATGCATTACCTAAATTAGTCTTGATAACAAGTATATGACAAATTAAAAATCCAATATAACTATCCTTATTATTAAATTATTTTTAATTTTGAGATAATTGTAGATTCACATGTAATTGTAAGAAATAATACAGAGATATAATATGTATCCTTTACCCAGTTTCCCCCATAGTAACATCTTGCAATAATGTTTTTTGACAAAGCTACGGGGAAACAAGAATTATCATATTAGGGAAACAAGAATTATCATATTTCTCTGCTGGGGATTCAAAATAGTATAACTCTTAAGAAGAAAACTATACAATGTAAAAAATAAAAAGCTTATTTGCCCTCTGATCCAATAATCTCATTTTCAGAAAACTTTATCAAACTGCAAAAATACAAAATGGCCTATCCACAAAGATATTCTTTGCAGCAATTATTTTAAATAATTAAAGGTTGAAAACAACATATATTGACCCTTAACAGAGAAAGGATGAACAAAATAAGTTACATCAACAATAAAGTACTCTGCCGTTGTAATTTTAAAACAAAATTAGAATATCAACAGAACTCCCTAAAAAAATACATAGCCTTTAATTCTAGTTATTGTAAAGTGGTAGAAGTACTCTTACTAAGTTCTATTATGTATTTCCAAAGTTTCTTTTTATCAAAAGAACATTTTTAATAGATTTTTTAAAAATCATGTTATCTCTATTTCTATTTCTTAAGAAAATTATTAGGAGTAAAATAACTGGATGAAAACTATAGTTTTTGATGTACATATCACAATTTTCCTCAAGAAAAGTTATGCCTTTTCAGTCTCCTCAACACTTCGTGGAAATGCCAATTTTGTAGCACTTTTGTACAAACTCATGCAGTTACTGAGTGAATCTTTCCAACATAATAGAATTTAAAAAAAACTTGTTATTTTATAGTTCTCATTTGAATTTTTTGTTGTCTAATAAAATGATGTAATTTTTCAAAAATCTCTTTGAGTGAAAATTTATTTTTTGATTTCCCATCTGTGATCTTGACCTATCAATGCAAATATGCAAATTGTTCCCATTTCAATTCCTATAAATATTTTTAATATTCCAAATATTAATCTGTCAAACATGTTGCAAATTTACTCCAGTGTGTTATTTTCATTTGTCAGCTGCTCCTTTTTAAGTTATATTTTGTGATAACAAATTATACAATGTGAACATTTCAAAAAATCATAGTATAAGTAGGTAAACACAATATAGAATCCAAAACAGACAAAAAACACAAAATATGAAGCATAAAGGAATGATCAGTATAGATTGTAACTTAAATTTCGTATGATTGTTTTGTTTCTGGGTTGGATTTATAAATGGAAAATATTACCTTTCTTCAAGAATTTAAAACTACTCTGGATATATTAACCACTAGAACACGTAAGCATCAACTTGGGAATCTATGAACCAATGTCTTCATGGAGCATGCACTTGTAAGTTTTCTGTGCATAGAAATGTGATGTTTTACCTTCCAGAATCCATCCAATTTTAGCTTACATTCTCAGTTTTAAGTATCTAAAAATATTGACTAATACAGTATGTCTTTCAATTATAGACAATCTAATTTATAAAGCTTTGTCTTATTTTTGACTCCTCCAAATGTTGCCTCTTTTTGAAAAAATTCAAATATACCTTAAAAAATGGACCATCTTTAAAAGACTAGTTATTCTACATATGCTGAAATAAAAAGCAACATTTGTAGGTAATTTGAATTGCATTAATTTTTTAAATCAGATTAAACAAGATAGTTCAATGAATCTGACATATTTTTGTTAGATAGAAATTGTCTACCTGTTGACATTATAGTGTTTAAGGAAGATTTATTAATTATATTTGAATTTGAATTTCCAATCAATCACTGCTCTAGCATGTGCCAGTTATTATACAGCAGTCAAATGAAATGCCAAATTTAAAACTCCAGAGAAATTCAGCTACCAGAAGAACAGAGAACCATTGAGATATTAAAATTTATCTGCAGTATATCAGCATTAAATTAGAAATGCTGAAACAATTCCTACAAAATTTACATTAGAATCTGAAGCTGCCTTTCAATATGTATACATAGTAAAGAAATACAGACTTTTTCATATTATCTATTCATTTACAGCCTTTTAGATTTAATAAACCAAAGTGGAAACTTAGTCTTCATTTTATTATTTCTATTTCCAAGATAACATTTTAGAACTTTATATATCCTAAGCCACATTAATGTACTTAGATCTTGATTGTAATTTTGATGTCTGTCTCGCTTCGGTTTTGCACTTAACTTTCTACAGATTTAACGTTTATTCTCACCATCAAGTCAAATCCTTCCTGTGTTTTTCAAAGTTATCACTTTGGAAATTTTTAACATGTTTTGGATCCAATTTTTGTTGTTAAAATTAAAAAGTAGAATTCAATGTATTTGGTATATAAATATTGTTTTTTTCTACATTGTAATTCTAGGCACAAGCATTTCAATGGTAATTTGAAAGATGGATTAGAGAATGGAGCTGTTCGTATCTGATTCTCTTATTAGCAGGGTAGATAGCTGGCTATTGAATTTTTTTTTTCTTCCAGCTGTGCATAACAAGATATGCACCTGCTATGAGTATGATGACTGTTACATTTTAAGAGCAACTTCATTGTTAAGCAGCTTCAAAAGCAACCATCTCAGAATAAGTCTAGCCCCTTCTTGCTGCCTTTGCTGCTTTGACGCAGCCTCTCAAGCCTGGTTTATTAGCCAGAACACTCAAGTCAATAAGCAGCTCTTGGGCAACTAGAGGCAAGGCTACAACTTGCATTGTCATTTTGTTTATAACATCTTTTGACATAAAGAAACACTAAATTCTTTTTTATCAATCTCTACTGCTTATTTCCTTGCTTTTATGCTTAGAGATGATTTTCCCATTCAAAGGTAAGAATTGTTCAGCTATATTCTAATTATTTTATGATTCTTTTGTTTTAATATTAAATTCATCTAGAATACATTTTATATAAATTGAAGAGAATTTTAGCATTTTAAAAAATCAATCATTGCTGCTCCATGTACAGAATAATCTATTTTTTTCTCTAGAGGATATTAATACGAATCTTACTAAAATTTATCTTGCGTGCTATTAACATTTTGGTTAAACTTATGTCAGTATTTCTAGATCTCTTATTTTGTTGTTTAAAAATTTCAGAATATTTAAAGTATTAATGTTAAGACTCCCTTTTTATTGTGGAGTTTAATGGGGATGCTTTTAGTTTTCAAAAATAAGTCATCTTTATTATTTTATATACATGATACTTTCTATGTAATAGTTATTCTTTATTATTAATTTACTGTGAGCTTTTATTATTCTATTTTTATTTTTCTAAACTTAGGAAATAGTTTTTGAAACTTCTATAAAAAACAAGATGACATTTGTAACAGATTTCTTTACATTGGCCCATTCTAGCATTCTATTCCACCACTGTAAATTAATCTCAACATTTCTGCTGCAATGCATGTGATTATTTTTAAGGCATGTGAAGTAATAAAATAAATCAACATTTTTCTTTTACGTGTTTTCTTTTTCAGATTTGGTTCGAAGTTATTCAAGTGTCATGGAAAGACCTAAAAGTATTCTCACTTTTTTCTGTGCTCTAGCAGAGAATTTGTGACAGGGAAATGTGTTGCCTTAAAGTTAAAAAATAAAAACTCTTAGACTATCTTAGCAAAGAATCTTTGCTCAAGCTATAAAGGTTCAGTAGTCTGAATCGCAAAGGGGATATGGTATTGTAATAGATTTCTTTTTCTTGAATCACTTTGAACCATGCTTTCAGCCAGTCCAGATACACACATCTCCATCCTCTGAAAGAGGAGGAACATCAGGGCAGGGTAGTGATTAAGGACAGTCTTGGGAATCAGACACATTTAGGTCTGAATCAGGTTTGTAACTTTGATCTTACAAACCTGATTTTACCTCTCTAAGCTCCTGTTCACTGCAGTGTAGAATGAATAAAAATACCTTGCTATATAAGTTTATATTCAATTTACAATCAAACGATACCTTACATATCAAGGATTAGTGTAAGGTTTGGAGAGAAGATATTTTACTCTTTGCTATGTTTTGTAAAAATCCAAGAATACTACATTTCTACCTAGTATTTCATGTAAAAATGAGTTATCCATCAGGTAATTCTTAAAATAACTGAATTTCTACATTGTCAATAAAAAGACTTTAAATGCTTGAGCCATACACTTACAAAGTTCTCGTACATTTTTTCGTCAAAGACCGTCATTTCTAGACTGATTGAAGTTTTCTATATTACTATAAGCTGCTGTTGTTGCCAAATAATGGGTCATTAATCTTTTTTTATTTCTATCAACAAAATAATTCTTTGAATTGGGAAGCTACAATCCAGGTTCAATTTAGGATACTAAGAGATAGTTTCCATTTTGAAAAATAGCCATATAAACCCCACATTAAGGAAGTTAAAGAAAATCAGCAATGGTGCTGATATTCTGTTACTCAAATGTTTTATGCAGGTTAATGACCATCTGAATATACGAATGGAGACACAATATTTTTTTGCCTTCAATATCTAGAATTTATACAAACACAATGCATCCTCACAAATTTGGAAGAAAAGAAAAAAATGGTCAAAATTTGAATACAACTAATAGAAAAGTAACACATTGTCTATATGGAGATATGCTCAAATTCAGTAGCAACTTAAAAAATTAAAACTATGATTAAATACTATAACTTTACACCCATCATTGTTCTCAAAATTAGAAAATTGAATAACATGATGTATAGGCAAAGATGTAGGAAGATGTAGGAAGATGTAGGAATCCTCATACACTGCTGGCAGTAGTGTAAATAATTCAACAGTTGATGTGTTATTTAGCAGATTTCAGTGAAATATAGTTTTGCAATTTTACTACTAGATACAGAATCCAGGAAAATACTTGCAACATTGCAAAATAGAAGAGGAACAAGAATACCCATTCCATTATTGTTTTGATAATAGAGAGATATAAGCAACCTAACTGTAGTAGATGCTATCGAAGCCTTACCATTTTCCCTTTACAAGGCTTATGTACTTGTCCCACAGCTACCATGGGTATTGGTCACTAAAAACTTCACACCCGCCCTTTTCTCCAAAGGATCAACATTGTTGATAGAAGCTTCCAACTCAGGAGATTTCCACACCCACTTTCCCCTTCCTTTAGTTCTGTCTCAAAAGCCATGCATTAGCCTGTGAAATACTGGCTGGTGTGAGGATAAACAACACAGTCTGCCTCTGAGCAGGGCCACCCCTGAAGTGTAATTTACATTCAAGATCTCCCTTGGGATCAGGCTGAGGCTAGATGGAGTCTAAAACCACTTCCCAAACTGCTTTCCTCACTCTCTTACAAGTTTCTGCTAGTAGCATTCCCCCAATAAATTGTTTGCACAAAAATTTTCATCCTAAACTCTGCTTCTTGGAAGCTTAACATAAGACACTATGAATTTGTTAATAGAATTTTTTTCCAGCTTTATTGAAATATAATAGACAATTAGTTGCTCATATTTACATTGTACAATTCAATGAGTTCTTTTCTATTATAGTTGGCATACAATAATATATATAGTCTCAGTTGTACAACATAGTGATCGGAGATCCACATAACTCACAAAGCGATTATCCCACTAAATCCAGTACCCCTCTTCCTCCTTACATATTTATTACAACATTATTACCATCTTCCCTATGCTACACTCTACATCTCCATGTCTATTTTGCAAATATCCATTTGTACCTCTTAATCTCTTTGCCTTTTTTTGGATCCCCCAACCCCCGCCTATCTAGTAGCCCTCAAAATATTCTCTGTATCTATGAGTTCAATACTGCTTTTGTTGTTGCCTATTTTATTCTTTAGATTCCACATGTACATAAAATCACGTGATATTTGTATTTCTCTATCCGACCCATTTCATTCAGCACAATACCCTATAGGTCCATCAACACAATATCTTTACCCATCCCCTTCCTTTTAGTTTGTGTGTGTCTTTTAATCAGAAGTCTTTCATAGGCAGCATATGTAGGGGGCTTGTTTTCTTATCCATTCAGCCACTTTATCTTTTGGTTGGAACACTTAATTCTTTTCCATTTGAGGAACTTGTTGAGAGGAATGTAGTTGTTACCATTCTTTATTCCTGTTTTTGATATATGTTTTTTCTTCTTAAAGAAGTCCCTCCAACATTTCCTGTAATATTGGCTTGGCATTGATAAATTCTTTTAGCTTATTTTTGTCTGGGAAGCTCTTCATCTGTCCTTCGACTCTAAACGATAACTTTGATGAATAAAGTATTCTTGGTTGTAGATTCTGGATTTTCATCACATCGAACATTTTTTGCCAATCCCTTCTGTCTTGCATAGTTTCTTTTGAGAAATCAGCTGCAGGTCTAATGGGTGCTCCCTTGTAGGTAATTAACAGCTTTTCTCTTGCTGCTTTCAAGATTCTCTCTTTGTAGTTAACCTTTGGCATTTTAATTATGATGTGTCTTGGTGTGAGCCTCTTTGGGTTCCTCTTTCTTAGGACTCTCTGAGCTTCTTGGGCTTGTATGTCTATTTCTTTCACCAAGTGAGGGAAGTTTTCCATCATTATTTCTTCAAATAGCTCTTCAATGTCTTGTTTTCCTTTAGGTACCCCCATGACACATGCATTTTTTTTACATTTAATAGTGTCCCATAGGCTCCTTAAATTATTATGGCAGTCTTGGCTTCTTTTTTCTTGCCATTCTGATTGAGTGCTCTTGGCCTCCCCAACCTCTATATCGATGGTTCAATCCTCTTCTTTATCCACTCTGTTTATTCCATCTAATATACTCTTCATCTCAGATAATATGTTCTTAATTTCTGACTGATTCCCTTTTATAATTTCCATTTAGTTAATAGAATTCTTAACTGAAATATGAAATGTGTAATAATGAATTATTCTGCAGTGGTAAAATGAAATGAGTCTACCTATATAAAGTAACATGAATAGTTGGCAAAATCATCATTTTAAGAAAACAACACAGAAAAAAAATGTAAGCCAAATACCTTTAATGTAAAATTGGCGTAAAAAAAAATACTATTTCTAATTGATTGCTTATTTGGTGTCAGGAAGTGGATGGGGTATAAAAATTGAATTCAGTGTGGTAGATAGAGAAGGGATATAAAATAAATTAATAAAAATTGTGCATGGGCCAATGCTAAAAATTATGAACTGAAGAGCTTTCTACATGAATTTCACGATTCTGCCAAACAACAACAAAAAGATAAAAACACAGTGGTTGCTTAATGAAAATTTTTACTCCCAAAACTACAACTCATTTCTTTATCTGATTAGTGGCTGAAAATGATCTAAAACCATTGTTTAATATGATGCAAGGCTTCCCATCTTAATTCATCTTAGTTTTGGAGTTCACACATATTATAAAGACATATAATTATCCATGATTTTCTAAATTGTAATGTTTCCTTGCTATTTTTTCTACCTGCCCCCTGCTTCAGTAATCTCTGCTTTGGTAACTTTCTAGATTAATCTAAATATATGTTGTGGAAAGTTGACTTAAGTGTAACCATTTTAAAATAAAGCCAGGGCAGTCATTCCAGAGGAATTGCTTGCATGTCTTGTTCCTTGAACCTTTGGAACATTCGAAGTGGACAAAATAAACTTTGGACTGGGCCAAAGCAGCACTGTCTTACAACAATTGTTTGTAAAACTAACAGGAAAGCAGACACTCTCACCACAAGGACTGATGATTATTGATTGTCTTTCTGCAGATAGAATCAATAACCAGCCATGTATAACTAAAGAGTAACACAAAAAGAAATTCCTTTCCTCTATTCACATAATCATTCCCCTTCCTCATAAAAACCATAACCCTGTAATCAAGACACAGTTTGGATTTTTACCTGAATCTGTGTCCCCAAATTGCAATTCTTTGATCTCAAAATAAACCCTTGTTGCCTCTTACCTTGGCTTTTCAGTTTTTAGGTTAACAGTGTTAACTGATTGTGATACATTATTAGATGAGGGGCATGAAGATGGTTCGGAATGCTGCAGCTGATATTTTTACATGTGAAAACATAATTTCTCTCCATTCTTTCTCCAATACTATTCGATAACATATTGTTTCTAGACAATATTGACTATTGTGTTGCTACTCAAGAATTTCACCAATATATCTGCAGTAATATTTTCAGAATAATGTTACATTAAACTGTTTACATTTTAAAAGATTTTTTATAAAAATGTGATGCAGAGAACTTTAATAAAATGTTAATAATTTTATAAATAGGGCTTCAGAAATTCTAGATAGGAGGCCAACAATTCACTTGTAAAGATTTGAAGGTGCTTTATAACTCTTTAGATTAGATTGAAAAATTAATATTCTCCATCAAAGAATGAGTGGGAGCAGTGTAGGCTGATGAAGTCTATGAACAAGGGATGAAATAATGTGGAAGAATAATTCATCATTCTGATGTTAGATTTTGATCATGTGCATTCATACTTACCTTTTCTTAATAGGAAAACATCTTCCTTCGGAATTTATTATGCACCTTTGTACTGCAACACTCAATACTACTATAGTTTATGAGACATACTTAGGGGAAAAATGAAACCGATTTTCTTGTAGTGGAAATATGTATTAGGAATAGAATTTTCGCTACCGTAATTAGGGAAATACTCTACATCATTTTAATCACTATCATGTTCAACATAGCTGATACACCACAGGGGTTTAAATATTATATTGCATCCTAATTGTTGAACTTCTCATGTAAAGTAAATATAATCATTATAAACTGATCTCTTTAAAAAACCTAACAATGAAGAAATACACTGAGCTTTCAATAATTCTCAACAGATATAGGTTCTACCAAGTACTTTTAATGTTGATATGTTTTTTTTTCTTTTTTTAATAGAAGCTACTTTGCTTACTTTCTATAACTAACCAGTTGACTTAACCTTTCAAGAATCTCCATTATTCTTGGGTTCTGAGAAGAGAATCCCAGCACCACTAGTTCTGTGTTGGGATTATATTATACATAAAGTCAATAATTGAAGTCTGCTGTAAATGGAATAGTTTCTGAATCTGACATAGCTGACTAAAACTGTCTGTGAGTTATCATTAATAAATTCACATTAGAACTTGACAAAGAACTGTGAATTCCAATTGAAAGGCATGTTATAGTTTAGATCAGGATTTTTTTTTTTCAATTTGGGATCCATGGCAGTCTTCTAGGTGTCCTTGAACTCTTAAAATTATAGACAAAATTGTGTCTATATTGGTGCATATATCTAGGCAGATGGCCTTTAGATTTGTATCAGATTCTTTAAGAGGACCTGGACCAAAAAGAATAAGAGACACATTTATTATATAACACACACACACATATATTCTCTCTCTCTCTCCCTCTTTCTCTCTCTCTCTCTCTTCAAGTAAATAAATGTCCAGACATGTAAGTTAACTGGTCTTAAATGAATTTGTCCTTGTCGCACATTAAACAGAGCTGAGACTGGAGCTGCATTCTATTTTCTGGTCCAACTCTCATTTCCATTATATCTGTGGTCTTTTGTCTCTTGTCAATATTGTGAAAGCATAACTCTCGCATTATAATAAGTAATCTACTAATTCATTATCAAATATGCCAAACAATGATACAAAGATTTACTCGTCAGTAGCAATAAATGCATTGTATCTTTTCGCTTACTTAGGATCTGAATAAACTAAATTTCTTCCTTTCAATTCTGACTCCTAGATAAAAGAATGTCCTTCCCACATGTTTGATTGGTTGCCTGACAGACTTTGGTAGTTGAAACTAATTGAATCATTAACCTACATATACCAAAAAGTAAATCTGTTTTAATGATAGCCACATTAGAACTTGATAGATAGTTATTAGATGTCAGTCCTATGCTTCGTCCTCTTAAAGAGCTGTATTCAAGTAAAGAGCAGGCCTTTATATCAGAATAATTGTTCAATATATTTTACCTACACCAAATAAAACCTATATATGGCTAAAGCTCAAACTTTGAAGAAATCTTGTTATTCTCGTGTCTTTTAAAATTCTCAACATATTATAATTTATCACTGTGTCATGTTGTTTCATCTTTTGTTATTTAATATATCAGCCACATTGCGTCAAGCCTTTGAAATTATTAACTCATTCAAATCATCAATTTATCTTTTAGTAGTATTATATTCCAAAATAGTTTTATCATGCCAATGCATTTTTCATTATTCTTGCCTCCTTAAAACTGAGGTTATTAAGCATAAGCTAGGTGATATTTAGATGGAATGACCCTCATCTAGTTACACTATTCTTTCCAAAATTATGTAACACTAACAAAAGTCATATAAGACTCAATATAAATGAAATTATATTGTGAGGATGGAGGAATTGGACAGAGAAATATGTGTTTTGGGTCTTGCTATAAATAATCATTTTAATTTCTTATATCCTTTGTAGATTCCTTTGCAAAGTTATTTTTTAAAATTCTAATATTTTCACAAAATTATAATGCAAAGACAATATTTGCATATTATGCTGAATACAAATCATTTATTTCATAACACAGATTCTGAACAGTAAAAGGGAGACAATGTATAAACAACAGAAAGAACTCTTAGAACCTCCAGCATGGTATATAATTCATATCATGACGCAATACATTAGCAACATTTTTTAAGTTACTTTAGAGAAAATTCACAAAGAATTTTCTCAAATTACTTGCTCTTACATTTTTGAAAATTTCAAGTATACAATACTTTTTTTAACTATAGTTCTGCACACACACACACACACACACACACAAGGCAAATATGTGTGATGATGGATAGGTAAATTAGCTTCATTGGGGTACTATTTCACAATGTATATGCCAAAACACCACATTGTACACCTTAAATATATACAATGATGATTTGTCATTCATACCTCAATAAAGCTAAAAAATAAAATTGAATTAAATATTAACTCAAAAAAAGTTTTCTCAAAAGTTAGACATTTTTTAATTTTCCCAGTCTAAAAGTCATATTTATAGCAGCCATACCCATCCATGTTACAAAATTTCTTATAAGGAATAAGAATAACTGTCCTTTTAATTACCTAGGCTTAAAAAAATGGATTTGTAAAGGCAATGACTCAACTCTTTCTATATATCAATTAGGAAACAAAGGAAGATGTAGAAAAGATAAAAGAAAATCTGGATGTCTGGATCTTTAATTTGAGAACTGAAACTCTGGAAGATGATCTAGATGCAGTCTTGCTAATAGTTGCAAAGCTGCAGTGAACATTGCATAAACATGTAAAGAGCAGAAGGTTGCAATTATGTGAATAATTGTGACTATATGGTGATCATAAATAACATTTAAAAGTATTTGTCACAATCATGTGATGCAAAAGACACGGGTACTACTAACACCACCATGGTTTGCTATCTGCGTTTACCATTAAATAAAATGATAAATTTCAATTAGAAGTTAGCGAAAATAAAGACATAATTCTCATTTAAGTTTAGTAATCTGCTAATTCTATCCATAATAACCATGTTAAGAAACCCTCATATGTTTAACAGAGTATCTGAAATATTCCATGAATATATATAATAACTTATGAAAAAAATTATAATAAATATTGCAATATTTTCTAGATTCTACTTATAAATTACTGATACAAAATGTGCTTAAAAAGGATAAAGAAAATTTCTGTAACAAAAGTTGAGAAAATAATACTATAACTTTATACAGCATCAATAAATAGCATTTAACAAAAAATGATGTGCTGAACTACAAAGTAATATAAATCTTAATGGTTTCTTCTAATGGTTGGGAATAGATTATTGAGAAGGCACTTTCTTAAGTAGAAATGTTTTCATATAATTTGGTTAGTTTAAGTAAAAGAGTATAAAGAGGATCATCAAAAAAAATCTCCTTAAATTAATATTCAAGCCTTTGAATATATTCTCGATTTTGTCCCATCATATGAAAAACAGTATGTCAAAATAAATTTTTACTATTGGACATTTTACATTGAAATATCATAGAAATTGATTGAAATATCAAAAGAAAAATAACCAAACATACATAAAACACATCTCAAAATACTTTCAGAAGGAGCACATGTATTTCAGAAAAGGTTTATTTAGATAAATCCAATGGATATTTTTTACATAATAATTACTCTGCTTAAGTACAAGCTTTTTAAAAAGTCATTATCATAACTGAGAAAAAAATTAACCTTTTCTATAACTTATTCTATTACACTTTAAATTTTCAAGATGTCCTTAATAATCTAATCTGAGGTTGATAGGAAAAAATATTCCATAGTCTTCAGTGATTTCCTACTATTTCAGTATCTTTTTCTTGTCATTAAAAGAACTGTTTTTTGTTCAACTAGTCTTGGCCCTTTTTTTATTAGAAATTTACACTATTTATACAATAAACCAATTTTTATTTTATTTTTCTTTTAAATCAGTTAAAGGTTTCATGCTAAGAGAATTGGTAAAACAGATTATTGATTGAATGATACTATTAGAACCCACAATGCTAAAAGATAAAGTTCCTTGGAATTTTTTCCACTAATAATTAAAATGTCTTTTGCCCCCCATTCCCTCTTCACCCACTTAGATTTGGGTAGGATTAGTAATGAGAAAATGTTTGGTTTCTCATCCTACTCCCCACCCATCCTATTTTTTCCATAGATTTTTCATATATCTGCAGGTTTTTCTCATCATTTTCTATTCATTTGCTGTCTGTCAATTCTCTGTATCTATAATAAAGTGTATTTTTTAATTCCTCAGAGAGTCAATTATATATTTTTGAAAGAAAGCACTTAAAATAATCTGTTATTTTAATTTTTATTTGCATATTTTTAAGATAATTATATATTTACCTTGAATTAGTTCTATTATTAAATCAAAATATTCAATTAAAGCATCAATTAAATATTCATGAGGAAGAATTAGGTTACACATATCATCCTTAACTATTATTATAAATTGTCTTTGTTAATAAAGCCAATTATGATAGCACAACGAAAACTGGATAAAGAGCAATTTATTTAAATTTAATTATATGAAATATTTAATGGTCTGTTTATTATTCTGAGCAACAAGCTAAATCACATCTCATACAAAGAAATTCTTATTAAAGTCAGAGTCATCATTATTTAGCCACTGTTTCATATTAACAAAGAAAAATATTTATACTATACATAATTTTTATATTAGTATAATCATTTAAGCAACAACATAGGTTCATATAACTATCATTATATCTATTGATATTGGACATAACATAAAAGAAAGAATGGTGGGCTGGGAGTCAGAAAGCTCATTTGATTCATGACTCTAGAAGTAAATCAGTGTTTGACCTTGAACAAGATTCTGGTTTTCTGTTGACTCAGTTTCCTCGTATATAAAATAAAGGTCTACTCTACCTACCTTACAGATTGGTTGTTGTTGAATAGCAATTCATAATTTCAATAAGGATTCTTGACTGTAATATGAAGTACTTATAGCTAGAAATCTTTTTGTAGTATAAGGTGGCTAGGTAGTTCATATGCTCCTTTTCATTTGCGGAATCAATATGCTCCTGGTTTTCTCAGAATTCGGGCACAGGTATTTACACTTTAAATTAAATACTTTTTCATATTAGATACTTGCTTAGCTTCTCTCTGTTTGCCAGCTCTTATTTACTAAACATCCAGCATCATAGTAGTAAATCCAATCACATTGGGTGGCAAATAACCCATCAATCCAATCATTGGATTTTATCCTCATAACATTTAAATGTTAGCATGCACCAAGGGGTGATGACAATATTTTCTCTTTGCTCACAAAATTAAACTCAATCTGTGAACTAGATAAATGTTATTTCTAGTAGAAGGCAAATGAAGACACAAAAATGAAGTACATAGTAGACTATTTCTTCCTAGCACTTATTTTCTAGGTAAGTGTACATTTTCAAAACATTACTTGAGAGTTCTCAGAGTTAATGACATTTCCATTTATTGATTTTTCTTAACCATTAATATTCATGACATTTTTTCAAAAGACACAGGTCCATAAGGCTCTGATCATTTTTTTATTTTTCAGTTTATTTTGTCTGTTCTTCACAATGGGCGATTTCTATTGTTTATCTTCCAGTCCACTGATTCCTCCTTTTGATCTCTCCATTCTAC
The DNA here is from genome assembly GCF_902729225.1 of Pteropus medius. Lineage (NCBI taxonomy): Eukaryota > Metazoa > Chordata > Mammalia > Chiroptera > Pteropodidae > Pteropus > Pteropus medius. The sequence goes on from NW_024346062.1 coordinate 16,894,673, forward strand.
TGTGGAGCCCATCCTCTGAGCTTTTCTTTCAATTACTATACTTTTCTGTTCTAATATTTCTATTTGACTCTTCCTTATAGCTTCTGTTTCTTTGCTGCAAGTCTTTTTTCCTAAAACTTTCTATTTTTAAAAAATATTTTTTCAAGTGTGTTTGTAATTATGTGTCAAAGCATTAATATCATAGATGCTTTAAAATCTTTGTCAGATAATTCTAACATCTCTGTCATCTCTTTTGGGCATTATTTATTGTTCTCTTTCATTCTGTTTGAGATGTCTTGATTCTTGGCTTGACGAGTGATTTTTTTGATTGAAACCAGCACATTTTTATGTTATGTTATGAGACCTGGATCTTTCTAAAGCCTTCTGTTTTAGTTGGCTTTTTCTGATGCTGCCTTGTTACTGCCAGATGGAAGTACAAGTCCTCATTCCTCACTCAGCCTCTGTTGTCATCCAGTGTAGGATCTCATTGTTATTGATGAGTGGAAGAAGATGTGATAACACAACGTTTTCTGTAGCGTTTAACTGTAGTACGGCTATTTTTGTCTAAAAATTTTCTGTCTTGCTAGCCTCCCCCTTTCCTGATCCCCTTACTAAAAAGAGCTGGCATTTGGTGGGAAGGTTGTTTGTCCCTGTTGGTATTTTCTATTTCCAGATTGCCATCTTCTTCCAGGTCAAGTCTTTCATATATGAAGCAAAAAGAAAATCCAGAAACTCTATTGTGTTGTTCCTTAGGTATTGAGACTCCTATTCAGTCCATCTTCTCTCTACCTTTAAGAGTCTTATATTTATTTTACATGTAAGATTCAGTGATTTTAGTTGCACTTAGCATGAAAAAAATATTTGAACATATTTTGATCATTACACAATTATATTCTTGAAAATACTTTGCATTAATTATAAAATATCTCCAATATTCAAATATAGAATAGAAACAAAAAATTCTAACTTCTATCAAAGCCTTCAAAGGATGAGTGTCATTAAGTTTTTAATTCATTTATTAAAATATTAAATTCATTGTCTTCCAATTAGCTTATAAGTCCTACAAACATATATGCCTGATAAACATATATGCTTTACTAAGGATATCTGGTATCAGTTTACATCTGAGTAGTAAAAAAATACGTTCAACTTAATAGCCAGTGCACCTTGAAATATGTATGTGTGCTTGCTTTATGACCTCAGAGATAAGATGTGTTTGAAACTTGATAATGCTACATCATTTTTCAAATACACATTTGATCACATGTCAAAGCTAGGAAAGAAACTGAAATGAAAGGAATTTTATTGTTTGACCAACAATTTCTGATTATGTTTAATCTTTTAATAATATGAAAGGGTAGTGCCCTCAAATCTAATTATAATAAATGCTACATTAACATTCCAGTCCTCACAACATCTAATTACAGTTGAACTTAAAAAATGAGGGCTTCATAAATATAAAACTTTAATTGTATTTTAAAATTTCAAATCTGCCTGCCTTTGGTGTGTTTTAACACACCACCAAAACCAGGTCCATGTGACCATAGATAAATCACAAGGCATGTGCTGTTCTCATGATGCCTACAATGCATTATTAATAAAGAATACTCCAGTATTAATCACAGAAATTGAGTGTTATTCTGGTACCATATACTTTTATCATAAATAAATGCATGAAGAAAAATTTCAATGTCTATATATGTTAGAGTTTTTTGTGAATTTTGAAATAGGTCTGGAAAAGTGAGTAGTTAATTTCCATGATAATGTGTTAATGGAAAGAACATTTTGGGCCCATGGAATGATAGTTAATAAATTGAAATTAGTAGTCTCCACTACCAGAAAGTTTTTCTTTGTGGTAGTATAATAAATTTTTACTTCTATTAATACAGGATTATATATGTTTTTCCTTTCCATAGAAATACATAGCAGTGACAGGTTCTGGGTATATACATTGCTTTCAGAAGAGGAGTCCCCAAATAATCTCCACAGCTAGACTCATACTGAGATATGTATTATTGCTTAAAAATTTTTCCTGTAACAGGCTGTAGTTCTTCCATAACAGGGAATCTTATAAGATAACATTAAATCATGCCTAATAGAGTGCTTTATAAAGAATAAGTTCTCAATAAATATTAGCTCAATAAAATTATTTGATGAATTACTCAATCTCCACTCCATCTTTCTATCTTTTCCTTCTTTCTCTTGTCTTGCATTCTTTTCTTTCTATCTCCCTTCCTTCTCTTCCTCCTTCTTTTCCTTCCCTCCCTCCTTCCCTCCCTTCCTTCCTTTCTTCCTTCTTTTCTATCTTTTTAGTTGTTTTTTGATTCAATATATCATGCGTTTAGAAAAAGAAAATCTCAGAAGTCTAATTAAATATAATAATCTTAGTATCAGGAAAATCGTCTTTTAAGTTGAAGAGGCATAGTTGTCTCTGGAGCATGACTTTACAACTTTTACTTGTCTAAGTTTCTATGAGTACATTTGGAGATATTTAATACTTCAGAGTCTTCCATGTTTCTCCAGGACAACAAGTTGAATGTGTTATAATCAACTTTATGCGCAAAAACCATGCAGCTTAGTGGTTACATCTTTTTATCACATACTAGATAAATAAGTATGCTCACCCCAAAGCAGCAAATGACAAACTAAATTTGCTGCTCTAGTTAGACAAAAGCCTGCAAGAAGTTTATATTCTATTTGGGTTCTATCTCTAAGAATTATCCTAAACCCAACTCTGTTAGGAATATTCTCAAAATGCTATTTCTTTTCTCATTTGCCCCCAAAATGAAGACTCAGTGTAGGAGGAAACTGACCATGGAACAAAAAAAGAAACAACAACAAAAAAAAATCCCCTTAAAATAGTTAAAATGAATAATCCTTGCAAGTTAGATGTCCAGACATTAATAATTTCTTAAAAAAACAAAAAAAACAAAAAAACAAAGAAAACATGTTCTTTGAGAATTTAATGTATTTGAATAGAGTTAAATAACTATCAAATAATGGTAACATGATAAATTAAGAATGTGATTGTGTCTTTGCTGACTGCCCTTTCTACCTTCTTGCTTATGCCTACTTTCCAAACTGTGAATTCAAGTTTGGCATGATTATGAGTATCTCAGTGTTTTTATCCTTCTCAAAACTGATCTAATATAAGCCAAGATTTGCAAACTGGTGGCTCATAGGTATGCCTTGTTAGTTCTACTCAATATTAGAAAAATAAAGAAAGTTCAAGTTCACAGGTAATGTGGATTTCGAAATTATCTCAGTAATAAAATTGACTAGAGTAGAATATAATCGACTCCCTTTTAATAAAGAATTAATTATTCATTTTGCTATGGTCATACATACCCAATCCCCTTTCCCTATGTTCTCTAACACATGGTCATTGCGCTTATTTGAATTATCATTACCTGCCAGTCTTTTAGAAACATCTGAAACTGAGAGTGCCTATATTAACTAAGGTTAGGCCATTAGTCACTTAGATTCTACTTAGAATGGAAGGCACAGAATTTTCTATATCCATGACAGCTCTTTTTAAGACAGAGTTTTCTATATCCATGACAGCTATTTTTAAGAATTGTAGTGTTGTATTGTTATGAGAAAGGCCTAACCCTAAAAGTAGCTGATCATACTTGTCACTATGTTTTATTTTTATAAAATAGAATAGTGACAATATTTAGTTTGAATGGCACTGTGAGTGTACATTGCTTTGAGAAATCAATAATGGGTAAAAAAAATTCCTTAGACATAGCATTTTCAAGAAGTGTTATGCCAATAATCAGATAATTTGCAGATGTAAATAGGATTTGTAGTAAAGTCTAAAATTCAGAACATTTTAATCTCACAACCTATAGCTTTTGGCAATTCTACCATGGATATTTTTAACAAATACTGAATATTTTGAAGACTAAGAAAATGAATGCTTGTAGAATCTTTTAATGAGTCACACGTTATCTGAATAGGCATGGCCACATATTGTGTGTGATTGATCAATTTATGCTCCTGTATCTAAATATTATAAATATATTTTTTCGTAATACTTTTCAGTAGAAGTATGATTCCACTCCTTTTTAATTCTAAAATTGCATGCTAAATGTATGTTTTAAAAAACAACATATATTTTTCCGTATTTATGTTTCCTTGGGTCTTATCAAAACTTGAATTCTAATTTTAATATCTCCAATGCTATTCCAGAAAAGTTAATTTCTGCTTTGGTCAAACTCTATAGGTTAAGTCTAATCTCACTTTTCTCTTTCTCTCATTCCCATTTATAATTCCAGGAGAGCTGCAATAGATTTAATGTGAAATCCTTCCTGGTAATTGTCTCTGTGACAAAATAGACCTCACATGTACTCATTGGTATCTGATCTGCAAATGTCCTCATAATTTTTCATCAGCCTTCCATGTTGTGATATTTGCTACACTTTCAGTATGCTACACTCTTCCTCACTACTCAAACCCACACAATGATTTCTCCTGATAAAGCTCAAGATTCTGGGTAAAGTTACTTTCACCAATTCGACACATAAAAACTGGGCAGGTAAAAAAAAATCACTATTTTTAAAAATCATAATATACATAAAACCCAAATCTAAAATGATAGCATTACCAGTTCAAAGTTCTTCAGTGGATTTCTGTTACTCTTAAAATAGAGACCAAAATCCTTTATTTGCCCTAGGAGCCCCAGCAAGATGATATGGACCCCTGCCCTGTTTCCAGCTTCATCTCCTGTCATCCCCACTATTTTTAAACATCATTCATGTTGGCCTTTAGTCAGCATCTAAAATTTATCATTTCTTCCTGTTTCTAAGCCTTTGCAAATGCTGTTTCCCCTGGCTAACATATTCTTTTCTAGACCCTCTTTACTTAGTAAATGTATCATTTAATTCTCAGCTTAAACTTTATTTTCATAGAGAAATCTTCAATGACACTAATTTTTAAGTCCTGTCTGTTCTTATAGTCTTAGATACTCTGCATTTTTCTTTCAAAGCACAAGCTGATAATTATATGAATTTGTGATTCTACAGTGTGTGTATATATATGTGTGTATATATACATATATATGTATGTTTATGTATGTATAGCCATATACAAACAAATATTCACACCCATCTATACATACACACATACGAACACATATATCTTCCTTACTAGACTAGTTCTATAAGGGCACCAATCATGTTTATTTGCCCATAGATGTAACCCCAGAACCTAGACTTAGAACAATGCCTGGCACAATGAAAAGCAGTAGTGCATACTTGTTAAGATTGTAAGCTCAAGAGCGAAGTCTGTAGGGTTCAAATCCAAGCACTGACGCAGACTTGGGTGACTTTAGTTAAGCTGACTAATTTTTCTGTGCCTCAGTTTTATTTTTTCTAAACTTGAGATGGATAGTAGTACCTGCCTTAAAAGTTGTTATGACAATTAAATACATGACAAGTGCTTAGACTGGCCCTGCTAGTCACTGCTCAGTTTCATCAGAGGCAATGTTCCATGTCCATAGGGAAGTATAAGTCTTCAGAAGATGAGCACCTTCATTCCTCTCAATTCAACTTAGCCTTATCTAAGTGCCTTGATTGCCCCCAGTGATTCTTGTAAGAAAAGAGCTGGTCCCAGAAGAAAGGAAATTAGCTGCTGGCAGCATATTATTGCAAAAATTTGAGTCCAGAATGGAATAGCCAATAGCAACCTGCTTCTCTCTCTATGTAGCTAGAACTTCCACTTATCTAGTTCTTTTCACAGTGCTTTTAGGGGATAAGAAAAGGCTTTCAATAGATAACAGCATAGGGTTTAGAGCCAGATAACTCTGCTATAATAGACTATCTGTTCACAAATATTTAATTTCCTTTGCTGAAAGAAGGTTGTACACCCCCAATCTTATGCTAGTGAGCTGAGATGTGGCCTTGGGATTTGCTTTGGTCAATGAAATATGAGAGAAAATAACGTGTGTCACTTCTGGGCAAAAGCTTCAGACACGACATTGTGTTCATCACATTCCTTCTTTCTTCTATCACTGTGACCTAAATACTCCATTTTGAAATGCTTATGTTTCTTTTCTAAAATTATCCCAGCACATGCTAATACAACTAGATTTGAATCCTTGCTTCACTGCATGATAGCTCTATGATATTAAACTGAGTCATACTTTCCATATGTGGATATGAAAATAATAAAATCTGTGATAAATATATTTTGTGGCACTCAGAATATTTTCCTACCTATCCCCTCGTTCTTTCCTATACAGAAGAGGCTAAAAAGCTAAAAACAGTATTTCTTTCTAGCAATCAAAGTTCTGGATGAAAAACTTACTCTAAAATTTGATATACTTCTCTGAGATTTGGAAAGCATAAATGTAACAGAGGCTATCTTCCAGCCGCTTTGGCTGTTTTCTGCTGGCAAGTTGAGATGTAGAAATGTCTGTGTTAAGTCTCCAGCTTTGAGGCTTTTGAAGGCAGCCGTGGCAGAATTTTAACTGCTTTGGTGGTCAGGTTCTGTTACAGGCTTGGCATCATTCCCAGAGGCCATCTGGAGTCCACATCACAACAATGTTTCAAAAAACCCGATTCCTTACATTTAACTATTTTTTACTTCAAATATCTAGAACTGTTTTGGGGTTTTGCCCAAAATCCTGGCTGATTCCATTTTCAGTTATTGTGAATATCAAACTATACAATATATGAAACATTCTTCTTCCAGTCTTCAGAACATAATTAAACATTAAAAAAATATATATCAATAAACTTTAGATGCTATTATTTTTATTGACAATCCTCTATTTAGGTGTTCAAATACAGAAAGTAATATTGTCACTGAGCTACTTCCGTGGTTCATTCATTCATTCAACAAGCCTCTGTTGGCAGTATTCTAGGTGCTGAAGATAAACGAGCAAATAATTAAAGACCAGATGGCTGCCCAAATATTTTTTGATACCTCAAGAGAAAAATAACTTCTCCAACATGAACTGCCAGTCAAAATCCTGATAATTTTACTTGTTCTAAATACAGTAACTATTCAGTATCTCCCTTTGGGGTTTCATAACTTCAATTCAGTTGCTATGCTAACACACTCTTGTAGAAAATGCCTGTGATCACTGATAAATGTAATAAACATGAATATTCCCAACTGCAACACCTATGAGGGATAGCAAAAGGAATACCTTCACAACCAAATGATTTCTCACTACACTATTAAATCACTTAAATAACCGCCTTGGCCCCATTAATTTACTCATAATGGTATTTCCCAATTAGAAAATGTGTTTACTTATTGGTGAGAAATATACTAAGGATTTAATTGGAATTAATGATAGCACCATAGTTGGTAAATTTAATGATGCCGAATGGTCATTTAGGTGACTCTGCCATTAGTTATATAGGCTGATAAAATCCTTATTTAAAAGGGGTATATTGCATCATTAATTATGGAACAGAGCTGCTCATTTCATGTGGATAGATGTGAAACATATTGAAGAAACTCAGGAAATCCATTATATCAAATGTCAATTTGAGTACATTGATAGAGTTGAAGATTTACATGTGCTATCACATATATAAAAGATATTAAAATAATAGTAGTTATTCAATATATGGCCAGAGTGATTGTCTGATCATCTTAGTGAATAAAAAATAAATACATTGAAAGATATAAATAGTAGAAAGTTATATTCATTGATTACTGGAGAACAATTTATATAATTAGTGTACGACTTCCTAGTTACCCTGAGTGTAATTTTCTTTACTATTAATGACCCCAATGGTAGGAATTTACTTTGAGCACAGTATAAATAACTAAATGTGTATGATGTACATTTCAGAACGCACTTTCCTGTGCTTCATCTCATTTAATTGTTATAAAACTTCTGAAATTATATTGATAAGAAAGATTTTTCTAAATAATTTAAATTGCTACTCAAATCAAAGATAATACATTACTGACTCTAAATATGAACCATATGAACTAACATTGTCTGATTTTGTATCCAGAGCTCTGAGTTAGTTTTTATAACAGTGCTGACACATGGTAAATACTATGAATGTTAGCTATAGTGTAGTAGTGGTTTTGGCGGTGGTGGTAATGGCAATGATAGTAGTAGTAGTGGTGGTGGTGACGGTGGTGGTAATGTTTAAGTAGTAGCAGTAATAGTAGTAAACAACAGGTAGTTGTGGTAGTAAATCTGCAATAGAATTGCAATTTAAAAAGACTACTGTTATAGTCAACAGAAATAGCTATTTACTCCTTTCCAGATATATCTTTCTTAATATATCTTTTAGCTACTAATTTCTAATCGATCCTTAGGTTCAGCATAATAAAAATTTGTTTCATAAGAGAATGGGTAAGTTACACATATTATAGTATTCGGTCAAAGGTGATATGATATTAAAGTTATATGCTAAAAGAAGGATCCAAACTTGATATATAATGATCTCTTCAGTGTCCATGAAAGCCTTCTTATGATAAATTAAAAAAAAGAAAACTAGAAATCATGATGAACATGTATGAACATAGAGAAAAGTGATGACCATGCTAAATGAATTAATTCCTTATTAAATGATCAGTAATTAGATATACAAGCAACAGCACACTAGACTGGAAGCTTGGTTTATATACAGGCAAATTTCTACCACATGGTTGCAGACGTTTTTTGAATTGCACAACAGTTTTCTTGCATATTCCTAAAAATAAGAAAGTACTCAAGTAATAGAATGTACCTTACTTCGACCAAAGGAAATTAAAATACTCTCAAAAGGTAGCTTACCTTTCCTTTGCTTCACTTGCTTGCTTCCTTCTTCTCCTTATGGATTTGAGGTTTCTGCTTGTCCTTGAAGGTGAAGTGTCACCAAACAGCTCCTGATTTTATTTTAGGTGAGTTTGAGTATGAGTAAAAGAGTTTGAGTAAAAGAACCAAATCTCTCAATCCCATTTTTAAATTCCTAAGAAAATACATAGAATTCAGTGTCTATTCCTGATAGAACAAAGTATAGCTGAGAAAAGATCACACATTATAAATATGGCAAGTGTAACTCATATCTGTTATGGACAGGCACAGATTCCAAGAGGTGAGTAATATTAGATAATTTTGAAACAAATTACTTAACTTCTCTAAATATAAATTTGTTCTTCTGTAAAACGATGATTACAATACATTGCTCAAATGGGATATTTCAAGAACATCATTTATGTGATTCGATAAATGTCAACTGTTATTGATGGTGGTGGTGTGATATTACTGGAAAGAGACCATGTGGGGCTTATCTTTGTATTCTACCATTTACCATTGTATCTTGTATATAGTTGATTCTTAATAATTTTTGACTAAACTATTCAAATTATGTGTTCTGGAAAGGAGGAATAACCAGGTAGTATCTTCTTCATATATATACATGTGATTCGGCATGTGATTCTGACTTCAACAAACTCATCGTAACATTTTAATTCCGTTAGCACATAAAGAGTATCTGTGAACCAACTAATTTCATAGTTTAATTTCAAAAGGCTCAAGATTCTGACAAAGGGCAACTTCTCTGATGTTAAGCATGTTATTCATCCTGGTTACACATTTCTACTGAGCAGGATATAAACAGTGCATCATGGAAAATTACTTTATTTTCAAAGACTGTAATAGAAATAAAATGAATTTTGAAAACTCAGATATATGCATACTTGCAGCAACAATTATGCCTACAATCATAAACATATCAAATGCCTCATTTGTCCTTGTGTTGTTTCAAAGATTACTTTTCAAATGTTCTCATAGAGCACTCTTTCAACTTTGTCAGTGTTCTAAAAATAGCAGTTATTTACATAAACAGACAGTATTCTTCACAATGTTTGCTAGTTTTTGGTTTTTGTATCACTTTTTCCTTACTTAAAAGGCAGTTAGGGGACTATACAAAAGTAGGATACCATGACTATTTTTATGTAATATATTTATATATTAGTATGCATATATACATATTGTGAATAAATTAATGAATAAAACTATACATATTCATTCATTAAGAACCTACCTATTATATGTTAGTGTTTTGTTGTTAAGAGATTCAGTTGTAAACAAGCACATAAAAATCTCTACCTTCCTGAAGTTATGTTCTTAATGAGAAGCCAGAAAATAAACATGATAAAAGGGCAAAAGACATAGTATTTTAGGTAGTGCACAGTGCTAAGGAGGAAAATATGAAGCAAAAAAGAAGGGATATATAAAGGGGATTTGTGAATTTTAAAGACGGTACCAAGGAAAGTTCACTAAGAAGTAGTAAATTTTAGTATGCACATATTATAGAGTGTCTTTTAAAAAAATGTGAGCTTTTCATAATTTCAGAAGTAATTTAGGCTGATCCTCTAAAAAAATTCAAATATCATTGACATTTGCAACACAAAACATGAACTGTCCATTAATTCAGATTATGTATGTGCATATGTTCACTAACTCCCTCCACATAAGATCATCCTGCATATACTGCTCAGTAATTCTCTTTTCCATCGAAACTGTTTATATAGATTTCCATCAATTTTATTTAACTGGCCAGGTGATTTTAATGGAAACCAAAATAAGCCTGGGAGCAGAGTTTGGAATTATGAAGCCACTTTAGTAATACTAAACAAAAAGCAGCAGCCCATATACACATCTTTAAAAATCATTTTGAGTTATTAAAAGATTAACACTTTAGTATAACCCCTTTCATTTATGAAATAACATTTTAGCTTGTCTGCTATCACAAAATTCCTAAATTTGGATGATGGATTATGAGAAGCTTGTTCATACATCTAAAGCCTGACATTTTAAATCACATGTTTTCATTTTACAGAAATGAAATAGGCTTGAAGAATTTCCATGCTATATATTTTTTTAGTAATTAAATTACAGTTGACATACAATATTATATAGTTTCAGGTGTACGATATAGTAATTAGATATTTATATAATTTATGAAATGATCACCCTGGTAAATCTAGTACCTATCTGACACCATAGTTATTACAATATTATTGATTATATTCCCTATGGTATACTTTATATCCCCATAACTATTTTGTAATTATCAATTTGTACTCCTCAATTCCATTCCCCTTTTCACCAATCCACCAGATCTCCTTCCCATCTCGTAACCCTCAAAATGTTCTCCGTATCTTTGAGTTTGTTTCTGTTTTGTTTGTGCATTTATTTTGTTCTTAGGTTCCACATGTAAGCAAAATCATATGACATTTGTCTTTCCGTATCTGACATTTCACTTAGCATAATACCCTCTGGGTCCATTCATGTTGTTGTAGATGGCAAGATTTCATTCATTTTTATGTCTGGGTAATATTTTATAGTATATATATACTGTTTCTTCTTCATCCATTCATTTATTGATGGACACATGTTGCTTTCATCTCTTGGCTACTGTAAATAATGCAGCAATGCACATATGGATACATATGTCTTTTCAAATTAGTGTTTTGGGTTTCTTTGGATAAACACCCAGAACTGAGATTACTGGGTCCTCCTTTGTCTATTATAGCCTTTGTTTTAAAGTCTATTTTGTCTAGTATAAATATTGCTACCCCAGCTCTTCTTTCTTTTTTTTACATTTTCATTTTCATGAAATATCTTTCTCTATTCCTTTACTTTCAGTCTGTGTGTGTCTTTTGATTTGAAGTGAATCTCTTTAGGAAGCATATGTAAGGGTCTTGTTTTCTTATCCATTCAGCCATCCTATTTCTTTTGATTTAAAGTAATTGTTGGTAGATATGTACTTATTGCCATTTTTAAATATTTTTAATATTTTTTCTTTTTTTCTTCTTCTTAAAGAAGTCCCTTCAACATTTCCTGTAATACTAGCTTGGTGGTGATGAATTCCTTTAGGTTTTTCTTGTCTGGAAAGCTCTTTATCTGTCTTTCAATTCTAAATGATAGCTTTGATGGATAGAGTAATCTTGGTTGTAGGCCCTTGCTTTTCATCACTCTGGCCTGCGAATTTTCTATTGAGAAATCAGCTGACATTGTTATGTGAGCTCCCTTGTAGGTAACTAACTGTTTTCCTCTTTCTGCTTTTAAGATTCTCTCTCTGTCTTTAAACTTCGACATTTTAGTTATGATGTGTCTTGGTGTGGGCCTCTTTGGGGTCATCTTGTTTGGAACTCTCTGCAGTTCCTGGGCTTGCATGTCTATTTCCTTTACCAGGTTAAGGAAGTTTTGTCATTTGTTTTTTTTTTCAAATAGGTTCTCAGTCTCTTGTTTTCTGTCTTCCTCTTCTGGTACCTCTATGATGCAAATGTTGCTGTGTTTAATGTTGTCCCAAAGGCTCCTTAAACTCTCATTTTCTTTTTGAATATTTTTTTGCTGTTTGTTGTTCTAATCAGGTGTTTTCTACCACCTTATCTTCTAAGTCACTGATTTGAACCTCTGCTTCATCTAATCTACTGTCGATTCTCTCTAATATATTATTTCAGTTATTGTATTCTTCTTTTCTAACTGGTTCCTTCTTATGATGTTTATCTCTATTTTTATGTTTCCCATCTCTTTGTTGAAGCTCTCACTGAGATCACTGAGCATCCTTATAATCAGCGTTTTGAACTCTATATCTGGTAGATTGCTTGCCTCCATTTTATTTAATCCTTTTTCTGGAGCTTTGTTCTATTCTTTCATTTGGGACATGTTTCTTTGTCTTCTCATTTTGGCTGCCTCCTTGTGTTTGTTTCTATGTATTAGGTAGAGCTGCTATGTCTACCAGTCATGGTATAGTGGCCTTACATAGTAGATGTCCTGTGGGGCCCAGTGGTGCAGGCTCTCTGGTCACCGGAATTGAGACCTCCAGGTGTGTCCCTTGTGTGGCTTGTGTGTGTCTTCCTATTGTAGTTGAGTCTTGTTTGCTGTTGGCATATCAGTAGAAGGAATTGACTCTCAGGCTGACTAGTTGTGAGGACTGGCTGTGACAACAGTGGAGAAGCTGTTGTGGAGGGGCTGACCCCTGCAAAGTGGGATTTGTTTTAGTGAGGCTCTAGTGCCTTCTGAGTTTCTCCTTTAGGTGTATCATTTATAAAAGGAGTTGGGAGGTGCTCTGGTGTGCTGTGAAGTTGGCCACTGGATGAGTTTGTTCTGAGGCCTCTTGGGAAGGGCTCTGGCACAGGCCAAGTTCAGTCATTGCCTGTGTCCTGCCAAGACCACTTGCTATGAGCTACAAAGCAATCTGCAGGTGGTTTCCATTTGTGTTGGGCTTGGAGGTATCTCAGACAGGCTAAGCTGCAAACTGAGACTGGCTGCTGCTAGTCTCACGCTCGGGGCTGCTTAGCAAGAGGCATGGGGCACACCAAAGCTGGAAGCTGTTTGGGGGTCTGTTAACCTTTGAGAGATTTGCGAAAGCCTGCAGCATGAGCCAAGACAGGGTATTTGTATGAAAAAGCCACTGAATGGGGCTTGGGTGGGCCTGCAAGTTGGGTGGAACAGAATCTGAAGGAATCACTAGGGCAAGAGATATTAGCCAAATTGATGGAGATTCAGATATGGTGCCCACCTGTATGTGCAGAATGGATGATGGGAGAGCTTAACAAAGGAATAATAGCTTCTGCCAGCACTTCGTCTGAGATAAAGCTGCCCCTCCATCTCTTGCCCTGAAGCCATGCAATTTGGTTCTTCTCAGGATGTCCCTGGCACCTTTTGAGCTGCTGATCCAGCATTGGAGCTCAGAGAAAGAGAGAGCGAGAGAGCGAGAGAGCGAGAGCGTGAGAGCAAAAGCGAGAGCGAGAGCAAAGAGAGAGAGAGAGAGTCTGTCAGCTAGTAGGGCCATGTGCGGGCCCCTTAAGAGGAATGTCTGGTACTCCAGCAGGCTTCTGTCTCACTCAGCATCAATCTCTGCTGGTTTTCACAGCCAGAAGTTATAATGACTTCTCTTCTCGTCACTGGGATTCTTCACTCCTCAGGGGGGACCTTCACAGCCGAAATATCCCTTCCAATTTTTAACCACCACACAGATACGGGATCAGCCTGTTCTGCATCTCCACTCCTTCTATCAGTCTTCACATCATTTCTATATATCCTTATTTATAGGACTTCTGTTTAGTAAGACTTTAGGCAGTCCTCAATGATGTTTGTAGCTTAGTTGAAATTTTTACATGATTGTGGGAGAAAGCAATAACAGCATTTCCTTACTCCACCATCTTGACCATAAGCCTAATGTCTTGTTTTTTTAACAAGTGGTCTCATTCATATTTTTAATATAGCCTAGATTTTAACAAGCATAGTTATTGAATGTTATATATAAAAGTTTAACTTAATTAATATTTTTGGTAGAAAGTGATCAAAATTATCTACATAAATACTTTGATTATGATTTTTATGATCAACTCTAATGATTTGTTGAAATCAAATAATTGTGTCTTCAAAAGTCATTAATGTCAATAAATCGTCATTTGTTTCACTAGGATTGTGTTTTTTGGTGACAATTCAGAAATATTAACATGTTCACATCAGAGTGAAGTAAACAAGGCATGCTGTCTCATTGTATCTAACAAATTGTTCTTCAAGATAAGTACTAAAGGACCATAAAAATTACTTCCTTTGTGTTCCTGCTGTTAAAATTATTCCATTTCTTTATTTCGAGTAATTGGCTTGGCATTTCTCTTTGACATCTCCTTATAATTAAACTCTTGAGGTACATGAATCACATACTTGGTTGAGCTCTGTCCTTCTTCAAAGAGGTATTTCCTTAATAATAGCTGAAGATGGGCTCAATGTAAATTGTGAGTCCCTTTAGGCCTATTTAAAAAATTGCAGCAGGCTTTGTAAAAATACTCTTACTTAGCAGAGCAAATAACCCATTGGAAAGTATTGGGGCTTTCAAAATTTTCCTTTGATGAGACATTAAAAAGCAACTAAAAAGAAAAATAACAGAGTTTATTTTTATTCTCTTGTTTATACTCTGTCATATTGAACCGAAATAGATTTTGAATAAAATGTTATGAATGTAAACATTTTATTCAAGATTATGACAGATCTTTATTAACTTTTTTCTAGAATAAAGTTTAATTGCACAAAATATAAATAAATATCAAAGTTAACAAAAAATCATTTAAGTTTAGAGTTGTAAGGCTGTTAAAGTGCTCATTTTTCTTCCATTTTGTCTTACTATCTTCTCCGTAAGTGACAGAACATTTTGATGGCAATAGAGCATTATTTAAATAATAAAGGGGGGGAAAAGTTTTCTAAAATAAGTAAGTGTTGTGAGGGGAAAAATTTCCTACTACTTTTATAGTGTTTATTACTTGCTTTCAAAATTTTCTGATTAAAAATAATTTGTGATTTGAAACAATGGTAAATCTCAGAATGATAATAATTATAATAAAAGCAGCTAACTTTTTAAATAAAAAGTTAACTAAAGTATTTGGTTTTATTTTAAGTAATTATCGTAATCAATATTCAGTGATATCTCCACAATTAATATTTCAAAAAGGTGTGAGTAACATTTTGGTTGGAACTTGAAGGCTAAGGGATTTATCTATAATATAGTATTATCTAATAAAGAACTGTTTTTACATGGTTATATATTTATTGGGGTGATTTTGAGAAAAACTAATGGAGACAGTGTTGGATACAGCCCCTCACCCCAGCCACTTCTCACTCTATTATTTCTTAGAGTCCCAATTCTTACTTAGCACCTTAAATACCACCATTTACCATTGGGTAGTTACTTAGATGCTGAGTGGACATAAAAGAGACAAGATAATTGCTCTCCAACCACCCTAATAAGGTATGTGAGGGTTTGGGTGACAGTAGGTAAATAAGCAAATAATTTCATTAAAATGTAATATGTGCTAAGAAGAGGAGAGCTAAGCTCAACTTGGAGACTCAGAGAAGGCCTTCTGAATGAGATATCCCTGGAAAGGATATCCCAGGTAGAAGAAAAAGCACATGCACATGTACAAGTAAGAAACGATAAGGCCTGTAATAAGAAGCAAAGTAATTATATAAACTTGATGTTACCAGGTGCAAAGGAGAGAGAAAGTCTTGAGCTGTTGACAGAAGTAGGGACCAGCTCATATAGGACTTTATACGCCAAACTAGTGACAATAAATGTATTCTAGGAAGAAAGATGTTTTAAAAGTTTTTACCTAGAGTGTGACAGTCTGATTTCTAGGTTACATGGGTGACTACACTATGGATAGCATTCGTACATTCCATGGAAGCAAGGGAGATGAGGTTTGTGAAGGAGCAGTTGGAGAACTGGAACCATCAGGGATAAAATCTGATGTGAAGAGATTTCCCTGGTAAAGTGATGAGGAAAGGGTTGGTAGTATGGAGAAAATGTTTAGGAGTGAGTGAAGTGTAGCACAGATGAAGAACTGAACTATGTGAATTCAGTGTGAGGTATCTGTGAGATCAATCAAATACATATGTCTAGTGGGAAAGAAATTTCAAACTCAGGGAGACATCCAGCCTGGTGACTTCACCTCAGAATTTATCAGTAAATACATAGTAATAAAAATTTTATTAGTGAACGGAATCAGCCAGAACAAGTGCGAACAGAGAGAAAGTTAATAGATAAGAATAAATGTTTAAGGAACAAACCCTCTTGTTTGGATTACAGGGCAACGTGGGAAGCCTAAAAAAAGGCTGAGAAGAAACACAACTACAGTACTGAAAGGTGGCTAGTTTTATCATGATTTTTTTCAGGTAAAGACTCTGAGCTTCAGAAAAATGCAACTAGCCCAAAATATTATAGCTAGAAATTATGTGAGCCAAGATTCTATCCCTAATTTTTTTAACTCTAAAAGTTCTTTCCAGTATATTGTAAAGTCACCACACTATAAGAACTATAATGTTCTTACAGGTAAAGACTATTTACTTATGAAATTAAATGAAGCCTTTACTATTTTAGTAAAGGGTATTTCTTGCGCTTATTCATAAAATTTTTTTTCAAGAGATTGTACTGAAGAAATATATGAACCACTAGTCTTACCAGAAATCTATCATAATCAAGGTATCATCCCTTACCTGCCTCTCCAATGAAGAAATGAAGAAATTTTGCTTTAGTAAGCTACACATGCAAATTTACATTAAAAGCAAATTCAAATCCAACACAAAAATTCAGTTTTGCTGACAGTGACAGAAGATGCTGTATTCTTTGCTATGTAATGCACCCAAACTTAACTATTCGAAAACAAGAAAACTTAACAAGAACTTAAAGCAGAATCTTAAAATGATCTTATCATATCCTTTTCCATTTATGGATTTACTTTAGATATCCCTTTTCTCTAATTACTTAGAGATATAAATAATCAAAGAAAACAACAGAGTCATCACTAAAGCATTATGAAATTTTAGAGAAATCTATTATTTATCTAATTACATTATAGATTCAAGAAAATTATGGAGTAACCTGCATCTACATAGAAAGTAAGTTATGTAATAAGTAATGTCATTTTAAAAGTTATTTTCTATTTGGAGCAATATAATGTAATTTTCTTAGAATTTTAAGTATTACTCTGTAGCACCTACATGTTGCCTAATTTTCATGCATATTTTAAATTTGTTTATTTTTTCCATATTTACTGAGAACATACAATGTGTCAAATATTGTGATAGTTTTTTGTAGGTAAAATGGTAAAGAAGACTCACCTCCAGTTTCACAGCTATACATCCTCTACTAAATATAAACAGCTATTATAATATTGTCACAAAGTGGGTTCTCCAGATGCAGATGGTAAGACAGATTTTTGGGGTGCAAGTATTTATTAGTGACCAACATCTGTGAAATAAAAGGGCAGGGGGATTAGGATTCGGCAGTGGAAGATGTTGAACAACAATACAGGACCATCAAAGCCACGGCCAACTCAGTAGAGAGTTTTGGCGCTATTATTGACTATCAAAGTGTCCTACGTAAAGTGACATAGCCAGGCCTTTATACTTCTGCCCCAATCAATCACCAGATGCAGGCTGAACAAGAAAGCGTATAACAGTGGGGAAAGGTGCTCTCTATAGCCAGGCAGCCCTTGAGAATCTGACACATGGAAACTGTCTGTGAAGGTAATCCTGGGTTCTGGACAGCAAGTCTTTAATTAAATGGGAGCGTGAGCTGCAAATCTTCGTATATACCACACTCTGTTATAAAAACACTCAGTGAATTACTGGCAGTGAAGGTAAGGGGGCCATTGCTGTTTTCATCTTTTGTTCCTAAAGTCACGTAGTCTTCCTATTGCAAGTGCAAAGCCAAATAAAAGTTTTCAATTTAATGCATATACTGTATACTAAAATATGACACCTCACTATTACAGCATATAGCCACCAGGCTGCCCCTCCTGTTGGGTCTTTAGTAAACCTTTTCAAAGTTATATCATGCTGGCAGCTTAGATGGTATGGAAACGACAGGCCCATTTTTGGTCTTCGCATAAAGTGGGTTACTTGATTGACATGATATTTCATGGGATCCAATGCCACTCATTAAAACACTCTGTAAGCCCACAAATAATAGTACTGCCTGAGAACTTGTGGGCAAGAAAGGCAAATCGGTACCCAGAATATGTATCTATTCTTGTGATGAACCACTAGCCCTTCCAAGACGAAAGGAGAACAAAGTAGTTAACTTAACACCAAATGGCCAGTTTGTCTTCTCAAGAAATGAATCCTACCAAGGACTTGGCATTGTTATCTGATATTGACTTCTGGTAGATCAAGCTTAGTGAAATTGGTGCTATTTGTTTTATGCAAAGTCTTTATATAATTACTACCATAGCCACTTAATGCATGTGTTCATTGTGCTGGCACTGGATAATCAGATTACAGACACAAACTGAAGTCATCCTGCTTGTCCATTTTGCCCACTTGTATGTTTAGAGATGCTTCTGTGGTGGATGCTTTCTGGTAGTCATAAACATGTGATACAAAGATCTTCTTCCTACATTGTGCCCACTCTCATATGTCCATCTGTATGCTTATACTCCAGACTTTCTTGTCTTCAGTCTCCTAAGTTGATTAACTCCCTTTCTTTGGTGCAAAATTATCTGAATAAATGGTTGGGCCTGTATAGCCATTCCTCAATTTAGTCACCAGATAAGCTGCCCCTGGGGAAGATATAATCTCAGGCAAGGGGACTTTCTGCAGCTAAGTCATAGCTTGAAGAAGCTCACAAATGAAGGCTGTGTGCTCATCACATTCCCTGAAGCCTAATGGCAAGTCCTTCTTTAAAGGAGATGTGGACAGTATATTTCTATATGTACCACAAACATGTGACAACAGCTTCCTAACAGAAAGCATGAAGCATTTGAGGAGATAAAAGGAAGAGTGCCTCAAAGATATCCCACGATCAAATTATTTGGCAGCTAACATAGATTATCTAG
The DNA here is from genome assembly GCF_902729225.1 of Pteropus medius. NCBI lineage: Eukaryota > Metazoa > Chordata > Mammalia > Chiroptera > Pteropodidae > Pteropus > Pteropus medius. The sequence continues at coordinate 16,913,963 of NW_024346062.1, forward strand.
ATGAATTAATGACAGATTTTTATTTTATAGTTTAATGAAAAATTACCTCTTTCCTTCCTCTCTACCTATTCTAGGTTCACAAGGGAGGCAATTCTAGTTATTTAGTTGTATACAGAGGCAAGGATGGTCAGAGTTCCTCACAGAAGAAGTAAAAAAAGGTGAACAGATATTTGAAAATAAAATAAAAGAACAGAAACTAGGTACATGCCTGGGGATGGAGAGAGGATATATGGGTGAGTTGTTAAGGCAGTGAGAGAAGCATTCATGCGAAGGTCTAAGAATGAATGAGTATGCTGAATGGGAGAACTAGAAATTGCTTATTATGGAATGAACAGCATATGAGAGGCAAGGAATAATGGGAGATACGGTTGGAGAAATAATTAGAGAACACATTTTAAATTTGTAAACCACGCTGTGGAATTTGGACTTCCTGGTAGGAGTGCTAGGAAATCCATGCAAGTTTTTAAGTGGAGTAGTGATATGTTCACATTTTATTTGTGTTTCATAAAGATCATTGAAACTGAAGTTTGAAAACAGATTCCAAATATTGACAACCTCATAGGATCTCCCTTCGGTAAAAAGACCCACTATATTTCTGAAAGGTAACAATTCACCATTCACATATGCAATTACCTATGCTTCCAAATTTGCTGTAATAAAAAATGACCTTGAAAAATTTTCTGATTAGGCCACCATGCAGAGGAAATCTGTTACAGCCAAGAAGGTTTTATGGAAGAATTATTCCAATTATGTTCAAAATCAGATTTGGTGGCTAAAACCAATTAAAATATTATGACATCTATGATAAATGCAGAATTTGATTCTGTCTGTAGCTTTAAGTAGAAAGGAACCAAACCAGGTCAAATTCCAAAATTCTAGACCTAATAATAGAGCATATTATACAAGTAAGCACACAAATTGACTAAAAGTAAAATTATATATCTTAATAATACTTAGGCAGGTTAAAAAAATTTAACATATAAAGTTTTAATATAATAATCTTGCTGCAAAAGATGAAAAAAAGCTCCTGTTTTTATTCCCATTATGTATATTGTTTTCCCAAAGGATAGAACTTGCATTTTGTATTAAGATAAGCTACAATACATGGATTTTTTTCACTCTGGCAGTCCTCGAGATTATTATTCCAGTACCCAAATACTCATATCAGATCAATTTAGCAAGGAATAAAAACTTTCAATATAGCTAAAAACTATTCTGTAGTTCAGGAGAGAGGGCCTAAAGTTTATAGGGGTGCATGTGAAAGAACAATGAGCAAGGAGGCAGGCAATAAAATGTGAAATTAAAAGGCAATAAGGATTAAGAATATATAAAGTAAAAGATGTGAACATGTAAATTTCAGTCAAGTGTTAGCAAAAGAAATAAACTCTGCTTGCATAATTGTTACAATTAGAGACAGTTGATTTGTATGTATTTAACCGCAAATGCTCACTTCAGTCCACCTATAAAAGAATATTGTAGATGAGAAAGCATGCAATATAGGAACACTATACAGAGGAAATGAAAAATTTACCATGCCATACGTGGCAATCCATAATGGAAAAATATGACTAGTAAATGCTCATGTATCCGAGATCATTTTGAGATATGATCTCATTTTTTATTCCACAATGAATTAGCTTTTCCCATCCAATTAGAAATTTTCCTCTTCAGTCAATATTTAATTTTCCTTCATATTTTCCAAAGCATAGGGGTTTCCTCTCTCCTATTCATTTAGAACTGAGATTCTGGGATGCTTTGCCAGCTGAATAAGCAAAATGCATACATCTGAACAGTCACTGAGCAAGAGCATAGATCACACTAAGGAATAATGAGCACATTCCTTCAACTGTTTTATCATTACTATCTTATTTATGTAGGTCAACGAAGAGAACAACTTATAGGATCATTTCTGTAATTTTCCAAACAGCTAAAAATGAGACCATTAGAAAATTCTTTCACCTTAGTTGCTAATTTTTATCTATTTGTTTAATATGACTTAGATCCCTTTGTGTCAGAAAAGCACTTTTGTAATTCCAAGGACAGTTTTCATCATATCATTGTTTCTCTGATTACTTCTTTAAAACATTCTATACCTTAAGCTAATGCTTATGATAAGTTTAAATAAGTATCAAGGCACCTTTTATACAGGTTTGGTATGATGATTCACACAGACCCACTCTCTTACTCACTCCAGTTTCCTCAGTATGGGTTCTCAACATGGGCCATTAAAGAATTCAAGAGTTAATCACAGTGACTAACCAATTCAGATTGTCCAAATAATTTTTGGAACAAGTAGAATTTATAGCTATATGTGGTCATTAACCATTTCTTGTGAATTAAAATGCTTCTATTTAGCACAATCAAGTTTTAATTTACATTTCATGAATAGCTACCAATGCCCTGCCAAGAAAAATGAAGCTTAATATATATGTATAATATGTTTATGTATATTTTTACAATTTCCTTCATGAAGCCAAGTGACTGTAATAATGTTGAGTCACAGACGTTTTTCCTTCATTCCATAAAAATGATTAAAAATCTTGAAAAACATTGTGCTGTAGAATTGTTGTGCAATGGACATGTTCTACCTTTATGCCTTCCAGTGTGATAGCCACTAGCCAGACACGGTTATTGTACCCTAAAAGTTTGGCTGAAAAGTTTAAAACTTTATATTTAAATTTAAACAATAGCCAGTTATATCTGATGACTACCATATTGGACAGAGAAGATTTATTGCAGTAAGAAAGTTACTGTACAAACATTTTCACAATATTGGCAGAAAATAATTAAGTATAATTCTGAAGCACAGTGTGAAAAGTATAATATTAGTATAATGTTATACACAAGGTAGCTAAAGGAACACAGAAAATCTCTAACTCAGATTAGAATAAATGGCAGACATCAAGGAAAGTGTTTACAAAGGAGAAAAAAGCAATTGTCATGAAGGATGAGCAAGAGTTAGAGCCAAGAAGATCCTTGGCTGCATTTGCAAAAAAGATAAATTATAATAATCATGGCCATATCTATTTTCAAAACTAGATTGTTCTGGTCACTGGTGATTCTTGCTCATGTTTCTTCCTTCCAGTGTTATACTTCTGTGTGCAATCATCAGATCTTACAGCAAAGATTAGAGTATCTACCAAAATATTAAATCAGTTCCTCATTGGATAAAAAAAATACAGGTAAATATTTTGTAGTTTGGCAATCTCCCTTTTCCATATGATATCTGAAGAAATGTTTTACTGCAAGCAATATATAATTGTCTACTTATAATGTCTGGAAGATCATTGTTTCTTTCTGCCCTAACCATGTATTTTTAAAACAGGTCTAACTATTTTAGTGGAACTCAAAGGCAATATTAGGAAGCTGGTAATACAGTCCTGCTTATGACAATGAACAAAAATTCCCTTACTTCCTTTCTCCCCTTGTTCTCACTTCCTGTTGTGCCCTAGGTGAACCTAACCTTCAACCTCTAATTTTTTAGTTCAACTTGTGACCTACATCTCACCATTCATCCAACAGTTTATTAAGCTGACTCCCTCTAACTTCAGCTCTCAGTTCAGTACTGAGTTCTTATTCACTCTGTTGCCTCTCTTGCTCCTGACTACTTGGGGTTAATGCATTTGCCCTTCTCTTTTTGTGCTGGAGAAGCAAGTCCTCTGTGCCCTCTGGCTGACACTCAGATTGATTTATCATAGTCTTAAAGTTATTCTATGGCTTCCAGGGATATCTGTTTAGTATGTGCTCAAAGATCTCATTTAGAGCACTCTTTATATTTTCTGAGCTCTAAAAAGGATTTGATTTTAAATTAGACACACACATACAAAGGACAGCATGGGATATTGTCTGTGTATTCATTTTCTGCCCTTTGAAAACAGCAGATGTGCCAATTAACGCCACAAATTCCTTGATGCTCCTCCCATCAAGTGGGTGGGCTCTGTGACGGCTTTGACTAATAGACTATATGGGAAGTTTTGCTGTGCCTGTTTCTGGCTCCAGGCCTTTAAAGACTAGCAGCTTCCACTTCATGTTTCCTGGAACATTCACTCTTGGAAATCAGCCACCATGCTGTGAGAAAGCCAAAGCTGCCTCACAGAGAGGACTAGCCTGGCTGAGTTCCCAGTTAGCAATCAGCACCAACTTGCTATTCCATGTGAGGAGCCTCCTCAACACCTAAACCTAATTCAGATGATGAAATCCTAGATCGTGATCATGTACCTGATGTTGTATTGGGATGAAACTTTTGGAGTTTTTAGAGGGAGGGTAAATGTATTTTGCATGTGGGAATGACATAAATACTTTTTGGACAGAGTCTAACTGTGACAGATTAAAGATGGTCATAAATTTTTTATATTTCTCTGATTCACAGTTGCAATCTGTATCCACTTGCCTTGAGTCTGAGGGCTCTATGACTACTTTGAATGTGGCAGAAGTGGCACGTTCAGAGACTAGGATCTTCCACTTCCTGCCTCTTAAAATATTCACTCTTAGATGCCAGGCACCACGCTGTGAGGAAGCTAACAGCAAGCCCTTAGAAAGGTCCACATGAGGAAGCACTGAGGCCACAAGTCAACAGCCCCAACTGAGCTCCTAGCTATCAGTCAGCACAAATTTATAAGATATGTAAATAGATCTTTCAACCCTATTGACACAATAGGTCATGGCTGATACAGAGCAGAGCACACTATGGAGACACCTTATATTCTTTATCCACAGTCAAGAGCAGAATAAAATTCATATAAACTACTAAATTTTGGCATTATTTGTTACATAGGAATCTATATTTGAAACCCCAGAGTATCTTCATGCAGAATGTTTCTGCTCCCCCCGTGTGGAATCCTCTTCACACAAATCTTTGCCCGGTAAGTTTATGTTCAGCATTTGGTACTCAGTTAAATACAACATCATAAGAAATGCATTCCAAGTCTTAGGAACCCTCATTGTCTCAAACCCATCACTCTATTTTTTCACTGTTTATATCTTTAATAAGTGTGTATTATCTGTATGTATCCACTCCCACCCTAATTAGAATACACGTTACATAAAGTAAGAAAATTTATTTGACTTGTTCTTTGCTATAGCAAAGATATATCTTTCACCTAAAGCAGTACCTCAATATACATGTGCTAAATATATTTTTATTAAATAAAGGAATTATTAACTCTTCTACTAATTTCCTCATCAGAGAGAATCTGATTATGTGGCAATAGAAGTGAAGAATACTAGAAGCTGGTATATTCATCCTCTGTATCTCTGAATGCTTTTCTCACTGTTTCTCAAATACTAAACAACCAAATTAAGAAACTAGATTCTAACTGAATCAAATTTCAATAACCAGTTAACCACAATATTTTTAAACCTACAAGTCAAATATTCAGATAGCTCTAATGTTGGTTTAATTCATTACAAACCAATACAATTTGAATTGGCCTGCTTAAATACGCAGTAATTAATTGGAAACATCAAAGTCCCTAATTCAACCAAAAGCAAGTGTCTGATATGTGGCCGTTGTGTTTTAAAATATTAAGTTTCTTATAATGCCCTCAAGGAGACTGACTTTCAAGATTTTGGTAGACCAGAGCAGGAGTCAGCACCCTGCTGACCCACTGAGATTGACTTTCAAGATTTGGGTGAGCCAGAGCAGGAGTCAGCACTCCATTGACCCCAATTGAATGTACAATATAGTACTCCTATACCACCCAAGCAAATGGCCAGACTTTTAATTACCACAAGTTATCCACTCAATTAAAGCAATCTGTTTTTCCTCCCAAAATATGGATGTGTGTGTGTGTGTGTGTGTGTGTGTGTTAGTTCAAAAAAACTCCCATTAAAATTTGGGTTGCAAAAATACTGAGTCAGGCCTTATAGCCTTTATTACAGAAATACAAAGACGGAGGCCTTTTTGTCATTGAAATATTAGAGTATATTTCAAAACTGTTAAATCATAAGGAAGTATGACCCTGATAATTAGATCATGAATGGCAGGATAATTCCTGTGAGTGCTTGATATGCATTTTAAATTTTCCTGAGCACTGCTTTCCAAATGCATTAATTTTCTAGTATCTGTTAAAACACTTATTAAAAACTATTTATAATCTGCTTGTTTGGGATTTCTTCTATTATCTGTGAGTTCATTTTTTTTTCCTTTGACACAAAAATACCCTATGTAAAATTTCAAGGGAACCACATTATCATCTACCAGGGCCCTTGACAGAACCAAAGCAATCACACTAGTATTCCCCCAGCTTCTACCTCTCAGACACTTTCGAATCCTGTCATCCAAATCATCATGGTACTAATACATTCCCAAGCACTGAGGACTCAGAGGAGCATGATGCTTCAATGTGTTTATAGAATACATTTCATATAGACAGGCACGAAAGGAACAGTTTGCATAATTACCTGCCAAAAAGAATCCATCTGTCAGAAGAGTGGAAACTGGTATCAGACAAGTTCACATTAAAAAACAAAATCTCAATTTCCATTCTATGCACTTCATTTCCTTGAGCCTAATTATCAGTGTGCATATAAATGGGGAGAATACTTCTTGGTTACAGTTCAAAATTCTGGTCTTGGCAAGAGACAACAATAGCTGCTCATTTCTTTGGGGGCTATCCCATACAGCTGAGAGCATCAGGGCTAAAAATGCCAGGCCAAATTCTGTTGCTGCCAATGTGAAGCTTTATTTTACTGCTTGTGGCAAATGTAGTATGTGTGAGCAACAGAAATATTGTCTCATTTCCTTAGTGTTAACTAATCTTGGCTGGGCTCCAAGAAAGAAACACAACCCAGTTTCCCTGAAAAGCATTAATTTTTGTACTTATTTTCAAATACATTTCTTAAATTTCTTCCCAGTTAACTATGACAGAAACATCTGTGTTCAGAGAGAAAAAGAAAATTGCAAAGACTCATTTAGAAGACTAAAACAAAATCCAAATATTAGAAAAAAATACAAAAAGAAAAACAAATTATTTGCTTCATTAAATATTCTTAAATTAAAAATTATTTGTACACATTCTGCAAAAACTCAACTCTCAATTTTTAATATGATTTTAATCAAACATAATTTCGAAAAAGTAAGGACTTATATAAAGAGGTTAATCTGTACTTTTTGAAATAGAAACTGAAAAATCATCATGCTAGAAAAATATTTGAAAAATACAATACTTGGAAAATATTTAAGTGCTGCAGCATAAATTCCTATTAAATTATCAAAAACATCCTAAAATTGTAAAGAGAATTTTATTACTTGTAGATTAGAAATGATCTATTCATTCATTCATTCATTCATTTACAGATGTTGAGTACCTGCTTTGTGTTAGGCACTGATCTAGGATTATGGTTGTAAAGGTAGACAAAACTGAGAAAATCTGTCTTCATGGTGCTTGTATTTAATAGAAAAGATGTTTTTAAAATATGGTACTGGAAGGAGTTTGCTTTATAGGAGACATTGCATTTTTTGAATAATGTTTATATACTTCCTAGAAAATTTTGTATGTCCTTCACGTCCACAATTAACTTCTTCATTAACAATATAAAATACCTGATTCTTCAGCAGACTCTTAAATATTTCTTTTGATTTCCAGGTCGAATCCGATGGTTGAAGTAGGTAGAAAACCCATTTTATTTTTGCCACAACACAGTTATAATAAACATCCTTACAGCTATATAAGTGAGGTTTGTCTTTCCATAAGGTACATGCACAGAAAAAATATTGAATATGCACATTTTTATTTTAAGGGATTTTGCCATAAATATTTCCAAGTACTGTAAAATTGATATTTCTACTAGCAATATATTATAATATTTTTTTTTCTGGTAACAACAAGTGTTGCTAATGAGATAAGTACATTAAATGTATCATATGTTATATTAAAATGGCAGTAAGTCATTTATTATGAATATTTGCCTGTTTCCAGAATTTGTGGCCACCCTACATTATAGATGTTAACTCAGTTACAAATATTAATTCTAATCAATATTGGTTATATTAACTTTATGGTGCATTTTATAGTGCAACCTATTTTTTAAAGGTATAGTCAAGTATGTCCGTCTTTATTTTTCCACAGCTTCTGGTTTTATGTATGGTTAAAATTCTTCCTAACCAATAGATGTTCATCTTAGCTCTTCGATTTTATTATAAAATGCTTATTTCTTACATTTACATTATGTTTCACCTAAAATTTATTTTTATGAGTAGTATTAGATAATAATTTTTATTTTTTCCTATGTAGAATGATAGTTTGATCATCACATTTGCTAAATCAGGTATTATATTCCCACAAAATTAAAATACACCAGTGTCGAATATAAGATTTCAATTATGTAGACGCTGGAATCTATTTGTCCTTCGCTTGGTTCCACTTTTTGATTTTCTATTCCATACCAATATCATTTTTTAAAAAATTCTGATGCTTTTGATATTGTTTCAGTATCTTATAAGGCTAGCCTTCTATAACTATTCTTCTTTGTTATAATTGTCTTGACTATTCTCAAGTATATATTTTTCAAAAGGAATTTAAGATCATTTTAACCAACTAAAAAAAAAATAACTCTATTGTGATTCCATCAAAAATTACATTAAATTTATAATAAAATTTAGAGAGAATTGACAATTTCATGTATTAATCTTCCTATCAAAAGCCTGGAATGTCATTCTATTATTCAGGTTTTACTTTACATTACTGAGTAAGATTGAGTAGTTTTCTATATATATAGTGTAATACTTCATAATACTTGATTTTAGTTCTACTTCATTATTCAATGTTTGCTTTTATGTCATTTTATTGTTATCATGGTTTTCCACTTCTATATTTTGGTGATTTATTCAATAGCCCACAAATTGTCCGCCCCCTGCTTTGGGGAATTCTGCTTCTTACTGATAGATTAACTTGTATTAACCTAACTTGGCCTTTTAAGAGTAAGTATAAAAGCTGTGTAAGAAATACCAAAAACAGTTCTTTGAAGGTAATAGAGTACAATTAAGAAAGCCAGAATTTTACAGGGCAGAGATCCGAGAGAGAAGACAAAAGTGCTGAAAATATCCAGATATTTTTCTGCCACTTCTCTTTCCATGTGTTTGTTTATTAATAATAGTAGGAGACTTAGTAAACAAGCATAAACAGCTCAAAACTTATGGTGGTCTTATGGGGCCCGGGGGACAAATAATTGCAATTCAAGTTTCTATAAAGTTCTCTGATGTTGGAGGAGAAAGACCCTGTAGAAAAGGGAACTGCAAAAAAATAAGCCTAACATTCTGTGTTCCTTTTCTCTTTGAAGCATATTCATTTCTTAAAGTCATGGAACAAAGGCTAAGAAACTGAGGGAACATATGTTTGTGGTCTAAACTAGGTATCAGCAGTCTACAACCCACAGGTTAAATTCAGACCAACACCTGTTAATGTAAATAAATTTTTATTGGACCCTTATTCATTTTATTGAAATACTTATTCATTTATGTTTCTCTATGGATACTTTTGTGCTTCAAAGGCAGAACTGAGTAGTAATGATATAGACCATATGACCAGAAAAGCGTAAAATATTTACTCTTTGGCTGCTCACAGAAAAAGTTTGCTGACCCCTAGTATTGACCAGACACTTTTAATTATAAAAGGGAGTTTCTTGATACTTATGCTAGGAAAAGAAGCATAAACTAGGATTGCCCTAAACAAAAGCCAATAGGAAATTGGCTAACTTTCATAAAGACTAAAATATCCCATCCCTATTTTTACAAGGAAAAGTTGGTACTACTTCTAGCTGCATTTTAGGAATAAAGTAGAAAGCCTATAAGGGAAGACAGGATCTTGCACAGACTCCACAATTTTCAAACACAATGCTGGCATTAAATAAATTGTGTCCAGGATTATCAGGAGATTGCATAGAAATAACAAGTTCAAGAGAAAAAAATCAGAGAATGAAACAAACTCAGAATTAATAGAGATATTAGAGTTTCAAACAAGCATTTTTAAATTACTGTGGTTAGTATGCTGAATAGAAGATGGGGAAAAATACAGATTTGTATCAAAAAACTAGAATCTATAAAAATAGAGAATCTTTGGAAATTCTAAATCTGAGAAATACAGTACCTTAAACTAAACATTTAATAGACGGTTTTAAAAGAATAGTGAACAAAAGACCAGTAAAGTAGAAAATGGTATAGAAATAAATATTTAGGCAGATACAGAGAATAAAAGTTTCAATGGTCTGCCATTCACATAATTGGATTTACATTCGAAGAGAGAAATAAGAACAAAGAAATATTGGCTATGAACTTTTCAAATCTGATCAAAATCAAGACATATTTTAAGTGCTTGTTTGACTTAAAATTGTGTTTAAGTTAAATTATAACTGTTGCTTTTGCTTAAAATATCTTCCTCCTAAGAGCAGTCTTAAATATTTAACTAAACTACCTCTTTTTTCTGTTCTATCTGCTAGGGCCCTTACCAACAACACTATTTTATCTTGCCTGCTTATTAAGGCTCAATTCAAATACTGGAGTGAGGTGGAAGCGACCTGGAGAGAGGTGCAAAACACTGTATTCCTGGTCTAAGAGACAATAGTCAAGTTTTCAGCTCCACATCACTCTAATATTCAGGGGCACAGAGAACTCAATGTGCCAGGATTTTGGTACCACAGTTCCTCCAGCTGGTCCTCCATGAAGCCCTCCAGGAGAAAATATGCAGCCTCTCTCCTTGTAGGGGATGAAATTTATTTATATATATAGGCCAGGTTCTCTCTGGAATCCATCTAAACTTCCTCACCCTAAAGATCCCCCCACTTGTCCCAGAGTGATATCAAGCTCAGTGGGGAAAATAACGGTACCAACTCTCTCCTCTAGGACTCCAGTTAAGCCTGAGGCCTTGTTACCAGCCTCTAAGCCTCAGTGTAACATGTGTATGACAGACAAGAGATAGAGTTATTGTGTGGCAATTAGGATAACGACAGCAAGGCAATAAGTATTTAAGTTGCCATCTTTTCCTACTTTCCTAATCTTGCCTATTTCAAAATATATTCCCTCAAATAGGCTTATTACTCCAGAAACTTTTTTTCAACAAATATAACTCTGAAGGAAATTGCATGCAACTGAAATAAAAGCCCAAAATAGACTCTTATTCTTATCTGGCAGTAAAGCAAACAGATCATTAGTGAAAACACCACTATAATAACTTTTCTTTTCATACACCGAATAGTTTTGTGCAGAACATAATTTTACTGGTAGTATCTCCTTTTATATGTACTCTATAAAATCTATTGTAGAATCTATGCCAAAATAATTATGTTTATGCATTCTAAATTCAATAGAAAGTCATAAAAATAGAATCATTTTTTCTGTTTAGCCATATATTTGTCAATAGATTTTTCCATATTTTTCAAGAGTTCACAGATAGCTATGAATTTCTGACCCAAATGACCTGGTCAGATAGGTATAACATTTAACATCATGTGGAAGACTTTACAGAGATATGTTCAATATTCTCTAAATAAAAAATTTTCTTTTCCCCTAATGATTATATCATAAATAGAAAATAAAACTTTAGGAGTCTAGAGTTCTCCAAGTGCTAAATATATTGAATTACTAAGCTACAATTTTTTTTCTTGTTTTCTGGATTTCAAACGACATTGCGCTGGCAGCAAACTGACCTGAACCAAATTAACACTGAACCATGAAGAAAAATGAAGCTGACACTTGGCCCAGGGGATATTTTAAAAGGACGATAGTTTCTGTCTCCATTTCTAAACTTATTCCATTTTCAGAAGATAAAATGGATCTTCAATTTCTCATTAGTAAAAAGGAGATTAGATTTAGGAAAATTCAAATGCTTGTGAAGAGAAATGTTAATTATAATTATCCATATTTATATAATAAATATCATAAGGAGGCCTCAAAGTACTATGATTAAAAGCTGTTATTCTTTTAATTTAGCCATACAAAATTTAAATACAAGGTGGCAGGTGATAATCTGAGACATATCCATACTTGTGGGCAGTATCATTAGTGGGAGTTTCAACACTGCTTATTCACGATTGCTCAGTCATGAGGAAATATCACAGACTTGCCACCAACCATTGAATTAATTATGACCAGTTCCAATGTTAAAAGAAGCTCTGAGAAATACTTCAAGAACTTAATTACACAAATGAAAATATGGAAGACTAAAGAGATTAAACTATTTACTTATACTCACATGGTAGAATTGAAAGAGATCCCAGGTTTCCAGATTTCTACTGATACGAATTCTTATGCCCATTTAGTGACCAGATAGTAACTAGTTAATTCAGTAGAAACATAGAAATAGCTAGGGTCTTCTCATATTTGATATATATATACATATATATATATGTATATAAGAGAATACATATGAGAATGTATATAAAATCCCACTCACTTTTAAGATAGAGAAGATAACTAATATTATCTGCAGGAGAAAGTGGAAAGCATCATTGAGAACTGTGGGGGATTTGAGAAACAAGAAATTTGCTGGGTGAAAATAATGAATTTATTCTTTGACATGTTAAGTATTAGGTGTCAACAGAACAGCATTTACTCTAGTGCACTGTGGGGAAGAAAAACAAATATATCTCAATGTGTTAAAAGCAATGGATCTGACATGTTACAAGGTCTTTTGAATGAATTAACTCATTCCCTTACACAAAATGAAAGCTAGAAATCTGTCAGTAAACCTCAAAAATAGTGATAATATTGTGATATTGAGAGATGAAATGTAAGGTAGTTCTTAGGTGAGCACAAATTCTTACTCATTAAGAAAAAGTGTATTTTAAAAAGTAGATTGAAGATCAGTTCTAAATAATCATAACAACTCTAATACCATTTGAATTCTATAAATTTCTAAATGGATTTGACTTTGTAAGGGAGCTCGATATATGCAGCAACAATACAGTAAGCAATTGTCAAAGAAGTTATAAGCTATGCGTTGGAATTTTCATAATTATTGTGAAACAGGAAACAATTTTCCTACTAAACGATAGAGTAGATATAGTTTTGAAAAGAAGTCTCTAAACAATTTATGATTTCAAAGCATTTGTCTGTCAGAAAACGTGGTGAGCTAATTTTCCCCTTTATGACCAAAGAATGTTAAAATATGGCTGACATAATAACTTCAATCTTGAGTCATATAATTTTTTGCCTTAAAATTTTGATTTCTTTTGACTTCATGTGATTTTAAATGATTTGAAATAAATAGATTTCAGGGACATTTAGAAATTGACTATTTTTTTCCAAAGTTAATTTACAAATCTGTAAGCGATTATTTTAAAACTGACTTTATATTACTACAATAGGTCCAGTGAAAGGTACAGAGACATATTAGACATTATCCTGGCTCTCATGAAGTTTACATTCTCATTGGGAAGGCAGGATTTACCAAATTAGTAGTATATATTTACTATATTTACTAAGTCACAAAAAGAGTTCTTAAGTAATAGACTAAATTGAAAAAAATAACCTAGGATCAGCATATCTAAAAATCTCATAAACCAGACAGTAATTTAAATCTAAAATGAAAGGCAATATAAAGATATTATAAATTTTTGGGTAGATAATGGAAATATTTTTTCCCTTTCCATTATCTATCAAGAGAAAATTAGTTTGGGAAAAAATTAAACTCGCAATAATATGTTAAAAGAATTAAGGAAGGGAAAAAAATAGAGGTATGGAGACTGTTAAGAAGCTGTTACTATAACCCAAAAATGAAAACAATTAGTCCCTTAATTATTTTTCTGGTTGTGAGAGCTAAGAGGAGATTTGTATGTTAACGATTTGTAGTGTATAATTTACCTAGTTTCATTCATGTGAGATGTACAGTTACAATAATATGTAGTCAAAGGTGACTTTAAAACTTTTGTCTAGCATACTAAAAGGGTGACAGTGACAAATAGATTTGGGAAAATTAAGGAGGAATATCTATGTCACTGAAAGCAATTTTAGATTTAGACTATGAGGAAATGGCTAATATTAACCATTACAGCATGAAACAATGATTACCTACTGTGAGGCATTTGAATGAATAAATTAGCAACTTTAGACACTTGTTTGCATCTTCCCAGAGAAACGAAATCCTGCTGAGCATCCATTTACCATCACAGCAAGAAAATCAAGAAGAGCAGACTGTTTAAGTCTAAAAATTTTGTGTGGCTTGCATCTCACAAGGCACACTGAATAAGAAGTAAATGTGTAGCCACAATAAATGTTACAATATAATAGTATTTTCACTCCATTTCTTCACATTTTATAAGAACTCCAGTCATGTCTATCAATTTCCACAGTTTTGCAAGTTCCTAGGTCTTTTACTTGTGCTCCAAAATCTAGTCCTCTTAAGTGTAAGTCATATGACATCTATCATTTTCTCTAGTTACTTTCAGCTTTTAAAACTCCCAAACCCTCTGAAATGAATCATTGAAATTCTTGCCAATGTCCATCTAAAGGACGGTTTTTGCTAATAGATTCCGAAGGTGTTGAGAGGACTGCTAATGCTGTCAATGACCGTGCCAAGACTGCTAGCAGGTAATGTCTGAAAATAGACACCAGTGGAGATGGCCCTAGCTCCTGCTGCATCTGAGTTGGCTGGCAACAACTGCTCCTTTCTTCCTCTCTGTGCGTCCTCTAGTTAGACTAACTTCCTTTTCTTATTTTTACTAGTATGTGAATAATAAATCCACAGAAATCAGACTGGGAAGTGATCTTAGTGTTTTTGACTTAAAATAACTCTTCTCTTGACAATTTGGGGACAGATGGTGGGGAGGAGGGTTGTAGGACTGGGAGAATGGGGTGAAGGGTTAAAGAAGTACAAATTAGTAGTTGATAGATGGAAATGGGGATAGGGAGCACGGCATAGGAAATGCAGTTAACATTAAATGTATTGGCTAGGTGGAAAACCAGAGGAGAGAAGGAGCAATTAGGGGCATCGTTTTATAAACTATATAAATGTCTAACCATTATACTGTATACTTGAAACTAATAAAAAATAAATAAAATAAAATAAAATAACTCCTTTCTCATCCAGACACACTGTCCTTGGACCACATAGGTGGGCTTTAGCATTTTCCTTAGGTTTTACAAGTTAAATTTGTGGTGAAAGTAGATTATTCAAGCATATATAAGGGAGCATAAATAAGAGAGATCAGAACTGGAGGTGTAGATTTTGGACTCAAATGCTGAGCAGTGAAAAGCAGCTGCTCTATCCGAAGGACTGCATATAAAACTGGGAGGAGGATATGTCAAAAAATAATGTCTGGAGAACAAAGTGGCAGCAGTGGATGCAATGAGGGCCCAGTTAAGCTAAGAGCCATCTGGAAAATTGCCAGAGGTAGACAACACTGTAAATTTCAAATGGTATCCAAAGGAATTCCAGAAATAAAGAAAAAAAACTTAACATCGTAGAGGAGGAAATCTATTGCCAACTTAAGAAAACTCTTCTTCCAACCACATAATTTCATCCCCAGCTGCTACTAATACCCTAAATCTCTTGTAAAACTGGATCCTGATAAAAAGAGGGTGAGTAGAGAATGGTATACATGAACTGGACAGAGTGATTGCTAGAATATCATAGAGAAAATATTTTGATGGTGAGAAAGAGCCTGTTGGAACATGGCTGGTTTTAAGACAGTATGTCCATGTAATTATGTTTTAAAAAGTGATCACTTTAGACATGACTAAAGAATTAATCATTTTAATGTATTTTCTGAGCCTAATATATATCTCAAGATCTAATTGTGAACATTTGTCAAATATCGGAATGCTCCAAAGAATTTCAGAAGATGGTTAATCTATGTTTTATAGATAACAATAAAGTCTTTGACTGCATGGATCATAAAAAGCTTTGGGTTTCTCTGAAGGAAATGAATGTGTCTCAGCACTTGATTGTACTGCTGTGTAACCTGTATTGTTACACAATATGGACAGGGAACTACTGTCAGAACAAAATATGGAGAGACAGAATGGTTAAGCATCAGTGTCAGACAAGATGCATTTTCTCTCCCTATTTATTTAATCTGTATGCAGAACATATATCATATGAAAAACTGGGCTGGATTCAGAGGAAGGAGGAGTGAAAATTGGTGGAAGAAATATTAATAACTTAAGATATGCAAATGATACCATATTAGTGGCAGAAAGTAGCAATGATTTGAAACAACTTCTGATGAAAGTGAAAGAATAAAGTGCTAAAGCAAGACTGCATTTGAACATCAAGAAGACAAAAATCATACAAAAGAGAGACACAACTTTAACATAGACAACGAAGACATTACAATTTTTAAAGGTTTTGCTTACCTTGGTTTAATTATCAATTCAAGTGGATTCTGCAGCTGACAAATCAAGAGAAAGTTGATATTCAAAAGGACAGCAAGAGAAAGTTGAGACTCAAAAGGACAGCAATGGAAAAATTAGGAATGATTAGGAATGAAGATGTCATTAGAGTGCAAGGCTAAGATCATCCACACCCTTGTAGTCCGAAGTACTATATAGGGATGCAAGAGTTGGACAGTGAAAAAGGCTGATAGAAAAAAAAATGGTTCACTTGAAATATGACATTGGAGGATAGCTCTGTGGATAACTTGGACAAGATGAACAAGTGGATCTAGAGCAAAGTAAGCCTGGAAAATTACTGGAGGCAAATATGCCTAAATTGAAGGTGTCCTAATAAATCACATCATGACAAGGCAAAGTTATTTGGAAAATATGATAATGCTGGGAAAAATAGAAAGCAGAAGGAAAAGAGAAAGACTAAATATGACACGAGTTGACTCCATAAAAGAAGCCATAAGCATGAGTCTACAGGAGCTGAGCAGTGCTGTTGAGGATAGGACTTTGTGGGTATAACTCATTCATAGGGTCACCAGGAGTCAGAGCTGACTCAACAGCATGTAACACACACAATATATATCTTGCTCATTTTTCATTGTCAATACTCTAAGGCACATTCCAGAAGAAATGATATTCCAGTTGAATTTTTGTCAATGATGAGTGTAACAAATGAGGTATGTCTGCTCTTAACTGTTCATTTTCAACAGATATCCTTTGTCATTCAGCTAGTAAGGAGAAGGAATCTTGTTCCTGCTTACAACAGCTTTCCAAAAGTTTCTGATAATTCCTAATCCCACTGTAATTGATAATTACAGTTGTCAATTAACCATAAAGTAATATCAATATGAGTAATATCAAATTGATATTTGTGAAAGGGAGAACCTTCAAGAAAACAAAGGAAAAGTTTAATACTCCATAAGCCCAAATATTTGAATTAACAGAATGAAAATCCTAATTCTGGAAAAGGAATTTCAGATTGATCAATATCAAATAAAAATTATTAGAAGAATTAAGTTCTCAAAATTCAAGTCTTCATAAAAGTGTATGTACAATATACCTAAAAATATAAACCAGTTCACTTTGCGATATTGTAAATTTTTAATATTTATGTGTAAACAGTTTAAAATGGAAATTTGCCTGTTTTTAAGGAGTTATTGCCACCCTTGTGTCAGAGAATATAATACCTAAACCCGATCTTCATTCTGTACCCATTCCTTCTTGTCTTTCCTAAGGCCAATCTTTAAGAGAAAAGAGAGGCTGATATAAATGGATACATAGGATTTCTTCTGCACGTTTCTGAGGCCTTCTTTAATTCCTCAATATCCCTAGAACTCATATCACTATAAATTAAAGATTTAAAAAAACATATTATACTTTGAAAGATGTTTTCACCCAAATGCCATATATAAAATGCCTATTGTACTTTAGGTAGACATTATATCTAGGTATTACATTTTGCTTTTATTTTTGATCATTTACATTTATTTTGTATTTATTTCTTTAAACAAGAAGGTGGACAGATTTCCATAAAAATAATGAAATGTTACCTATGTTACTTGGTGAGGAAAACTTTCCCTGAATCTAGTGAATAAACTCAGATTTATTTTCTGCCTTAAATGCTTACCATATTTTCCTTCATGAACCCATGAGATTCCTATATCCAGGTGCAGTAATTTAGCCTGCTGCTTAGCTTAGAGCTGTAGTGAAGCTAAGATTTTTACCTTTCATCGCACTTCTGGTGTCGGTTCATTTCTCATCTTCCTATATGCCCCATAGAGCTGATCTGAGTACAGAAACCCCTTTGAAGTCACTTGGAACTTTGTGCTCTGATGAGGCCTGAAGGACGTGCAAAGTAAGAAACATGGCCATGCTTGCAAAAAAGGTGAAAATTCGATCAGCTTTACTAATGTGTTTCTTATACCTCAAGGCATATCTATGTGTGTGTGTGTGTGTGTGTGTGTGTGTGTGTGTGTGGTGTGTGTGTGTGGTGTGTGTGGTCCTGCAACAAATACCAGAGCAAAGCAAATTGTAATTCTGCAAAAACATAACACTTATATGGATATGCCTACTACACTTAAGCCAAATTATTTCACATGTGGAAAAATAGATTAAGCAAATTAGTGAAAAAAAAATGTCTTCAGAGGCTCATATAGAAAGCATTTACTAGCACCATAACATCTAAACCAATATTTAATACACATATATTCCTTTTAACATAGGGCACTTTGAGACAGATTTTGAAGCAAAAACACAGTTAATGGTTGGGATACTCTGATGTCCTCAACTATATAGCCCAAATCTCAAAATTACATCAAATATAATGCCCATTTTCAATGTAAGCATTCTCCAGCGTGCCAGAAAATGAGCAGTAAATGAGTGTGCAGTTTTGGAGTTGAGGTGCAAACCCCACTTCTGCTTTGTGGACCTGCATTGCCAGTTGGCCTCTGCCCATAGTGGGAGCCAGAAAGAAAATGCAATGCTGGAGGCCATTTGCATCCTTTGAGCTTTCTGCCTACTTTCCGTCGTGCCTGTCAGCTCATCCCAGCCCGCTTTTTTACAGTTAGCACACAATTTATTCTAGTAGCTCCAGCAATTGAACTTTTCATTTCTCTCACTACTTGAAGAATCAACCCCATCACAGACCGTGAGAGACAATAGCACCTATTGGTCAGTGCCCGCTCCTGCAATGCGATTTTCAACTTTATTGAAGTCCCTTCCTCAAGCTACTAAACTGAAATAAGTTCAATTGCTTTCCTTTGATTAGCCAGCTCTAAGGATGGTAGCTGTTGCCTGCAATTGCTATCTCTATGGCCTCTTAAAACAGATTTTTACATTAAATTCTCTCATGTTAAAATGTTTAAATTAGTTGCTGTTTTCTGACTTGACTCAGAATGGAACACATATTTAGTTTAACCCACAGATATTTAGGGATTTTATAAAGGCAATCAGATATTTGGAGTCTAAAGAACCTTCTGAGTGCAAACAGACAAACCAGGCATGTAGGCATTCTAGATATTCCACTAAATGTAATCATAATTGCAATTCTGAGTAGTAATATTAACAATTAGAACCAGAATTCTTCCTAGTATTGACCTCACATACCTGGAGGCCAAGAATTACTGCTCTTTCTCCCCTCCTCCACCCTCTCCCTCATTGCTAGTCAGGTTATAATATTGGGAATTAAACTCTTAACACAGCTTTAAACAGAGGTAGTAATGTGAGAATTGCTGACATGCTACTGATCTTTCTAAAGTGCACATCTGATTATATCTCTCTTCTGTTTTAAACCATTCAATGGTTGCCTAATTATATCAAATAAAGTTCAGACTTAGATAATAGGTTTCTCTGAGAAACCCCAAAGAGTGAAGAGGTGCTTCTTGAATGAATAGTTCTAGAAACTTTACTAATTTACTGATATCATAACACTCTAACATTACAATTACTTGTATGCCTGTATGTATTACCTTTTAGATTATAAATTCTATGAAATTAGACACTATGTTGTGTTCACCATTGCCAGTGATGAGTCATTTTCTAGCCCACAGGATAACCTCAATAAATGTATACCTAATTTCTACTATATATACACACAAAGAAATGAGTGGTAGTAGTACTAGAAAGAGTTCTTATTGTACTGGGTGAGCACCTCAGTTGTTAGGATGATTCACACTGCATCTTTAAGTGAGATAATTGGGAAGGAAGGAGGTATTATTTTATCCTCAGGAAAAGCAAGTTTACTCTTACACAAGTAACAGAGAGGTCTAAAGTAAGAGAAATATGTGATTCTTGTATACATAATTTAGGGCCATTGTCCTATACGCATTTCCTTGTGGTACTCACACTCATATGTAGCAGTTTGACATGTTGGTGGACTACTTGGAAAAGTTCAATTAAAATAATTTTTAAAAATACTTTTAAAAAGACTTTTTATATCATAATAAGGGAGATATTTATTTTTTCTAGCTCACAGTGTCTTGTTTGAAAAGGTTTATGAACCATATAAAGTAGAGGATGATTTCTAATATTGTCTCTGGTATCTTGTAGGCCAAAGATTTTTAAAATATTTAAAATCAGGATAGAATCAAAGGCATCTCAAACATGTTCCTCTTGATTAAACTTGATATTGCTCATAAACTCAGTAGTTCCATAAAATGTCATTCAATACAGAGAAATATTTAGTTCAAAAATATATGGTCGACATTCCTCTATATTGATCTATCAACTTTCCCTAGATTATAGTGATTTCACTCATTTGCAAGATTTTAAAAAGCACTAATAGACTGGAGAATCCTTTGAGAATCTGATGAAAATTAACCAGCTCTCTCCTGGAAATGTGCATACACATATACGTTATTTATTATTTATCATTTTGAGTTGCTCAGAGATCATCTAAAACCATCCATGGGCTCAAAGACTTCAGAGTCATATGTGAATAGTTGAAAATTCTAAATTTTACCTCAAAACTAATGCCTATGTAGATAACCCACAGCCACTTCATTCTAGCATGACTAGAATGTAATTCTTTATCTTCTGTTCATACCTACGTATTTCAGTTAATTTCCAGTCTCAGTGAGTTATAACCACTATGCACCCAGTTTTGTAATCCAGAAACATGGGAGTTATACTTTGATGGTTTTCTTTCAGTGCCCACACCCAATCAATTAACAAGTCATGTTGATTCTATACACTTACTCTCAAATATGACTTGCTCTTTTATGCTCTTATCAATACCATGCTCATTTTCTCCTATTCGAACTCCCCATCTCTAGCATTGTCCCCTCAAATCAATTCTTCATATAGCAGTCAAATTTAGCATTCTAAAATACAAAACTGATGATGATTGCACAATTTCGAACCCATCAAAAGCTAATCATTGCGTTCAGGATGAGACTAAACACTTTAAGGTGGTTTAAAGACCTGTTATAGCCTCATTTCTTGAAAAATTTCCACAATCACTGTAAGCCCCTGCCACAGTGCCCAAATCTCAGATGTTCCCCCAGCTTGTGGGCCCTTGTTTAGAATTACTTATGTGGAGTCACTTAGAAAATGCTGTTTACATAGGAAAAACCTCTTCATTTTAAGAGAAAAGTACAGAACAACCATCAGGAGATCTGGGTTCTAATCTTAAATTTGACAACTAGGGAAAGTTACATAACTTGTCTGGGCCACATGTTCTCTGGTAGAAACGAGTGGGGTTGCTCCTTCATCTTTAGCAGTTAACAATTTCCTTTTGTAGCTCTTTCCTCAGAGATACAAATTTAGCCAAGTTAATGTATTGTCATCTAGTGGATTTATTTCAATGAGATTTACTAAAAATATTTAGTTCGTGAAAAAGAAAAGGGAAGACCATAATGACTGCTTTGCCAGGTTTGAAGATTATAATTTTATTTTTATTGATTTTCTAATAAAGATAAAATATTTATTTTAAGATTTTAATATATTTGTATATTTTGTGATCTGTGAAAATATTTAACTTTCATTTAGTTTATATTTTGTATTATTATTAGTTTTTATTATTTACATCATTTTATATATTATTAATTTTTATTTTATATCATCATTAGTTTTTATTTATACCCTGCATATTTTTAGGTGGCACCTGTAACATCTTTTAGAATTAATGCAACATGAAGGTAAATGAGAAGAAAAAAGAAACAACAAATTAAGAAAAATCTATTTTAGGAGAAAATAAGATAATCTAATTATTATAATTGGATAAAGAATTTTATCTGTAAGTTTTGTACTAGCTAACGTAAACAGGAAAATGTTTTTAGACATGTTTTTGTCATCAATGTTAAAGCTTGGATCGGTTATTTTTTCATTTGACTCCACCTGCACTCCATGTACTGTCTCAATCTGTTCTTTACTCATCTTTGGTCTGAAATAGAATTATGTGAAATATTAAACAATATGAATATTTTAAAAGGACCAATCAAACCTAGAAATGATTCACTGCCAAAATTTAAAATAGCTAGAACCTACTGAAAGAGAATATTCCTTGCGACGAAATAAGAACCTAGGAGGAAAGCAGAATTTAAATAGTGGATGTTAATTATCAAATGAGTGTCAAATGTCTAGACCAGATGTCACAGTCCAACAGAGTGATTGCTTAAAAATATAATATGCAGTCACATTGTTACATTTCCTAATCCATCCACGACCTCCCACTGTCACAGGATGTTCTTAGCATGATAAATCACACTCTTCATCATCTAACTCTCCTTGCTATCCAGTCTCATTTCTTGTTATTCCTCAGTTTAAAATTCTAAGACTCTACACTCAGAACATTTTTCAGTATCTAAAATTGCTCTCCTAGAGTGATATATATATCTATAGAGATGTAGATAGAGATATAGATATATAGATATAGCTTCCTAGATTTTCTAAATGCCCGTTACTGTCCATGGGATACTTGCCCCATATCTCACCTCTGTATCTATCATTCATTCTTCAGGTCTCAGTTTGGAATAACCTCCAAACTGGTGTTACTTGATTATCAGTACTTGAGGAATACATATTTTTCTCAATGCAGTGGACCTATCTACTAAAATAAGAATAAAGTCACCAGTAGTTAAGCTTGTGAAAAAAAGTTGCTTCCTACAGCATTGCCTTCAGCCACCAAATTTTTTTTTTTCTTTTTTAAGGTGGGACGCCCGTTCATGGAGAAATTGTTTGATAAATTTCATTATATTAGTGCTATGAAATATCAACTGCCTTTAACAAAAAATTTTTAAGGACTATGGCAGTTGACTTGGAAGTATTTCATGAGATATTGTTGGGTGAAAAAAACAAGATTCAGAGAAATTTCCATTATCAAGTATTTTTAAAGCAATGACCAAAACCAGTGCATATATATATGTGTGTGTGTGTGTGTGTGTGTGTGTGTGTGTATGTTAAATACATACATACATTCATACATACATGCATACATACATAAGGATATTTATTAAAAATATCTATGTAACTTATGTTATTAAATAAGTATATATAGTATGTATGTATGTGAAGAGGAGGAAGTGGTTATGTTTATTAAATAAGAATGGTGAAGAATGAATAGGAAGCATATTTTCTAGGTTGGCAACTTAACTTTAACAGAAGCAGATAAGTAAGAATAGAGGTTGGAAGGAGAGGAGCCAAACAATAAATAAACAAAGACAAAGATTGTCCCCAAAGAGTATGTTTAATATAATCATATTTATTCCTTGTTCATAAATACTTTTTGTGCATTCTTATATGTATAAAAACACTTTTTAAAAATAAATACACTAACGTCTGTCAGCCATATGAACCAATGCCTAAGTATGTTACCATGGAGTTAGTAACATGTTTGGCCCTGATTACCCCAAATAGGTCTAAGCAATGATCACTGACATTTGTCTTCCAAAATCCTCAGAGACAGGAAAACAATCTCAGCCCTACCTGATTTCCTTCACAGTATCCAGTAAATTCAAACATTGCTGAGGATATGAAAGTTTTGCAGAGAGCTGGATGGTGTTCATGGACTTGATGCTTAGACTGCAGAGAAAAAGAAAAGGGAGAGGAAAGAGACTTGAGGGGCCAAGTGAATGTTATCTGTGTTGAGCACTAGACCTGGTGTCTAAATAAATAAATAAATAAATAAAACAGCTTTTCAGAATTAGGGGCTCTTAAAGATCAAATAAAAGTAGCAAAAGAATATTGGCATATTACCCACTTTGAATTGTGTTTTTTTGCATCAAGCTATTTGCTTTAACCTGTGGTACTAATCCGGTACCCGTTTTCACTCTATTATTTATGTTATTAGTAACATTTAAATCCAGATATCAACTGCATATGTCTACTTTATACTAGATAAGAACATAGGTTGTGTTTGTTTGTTTTTAATATAGGATATGACTACACCTATGAGACACAGAGAAGAAAGTGATTTATGCTGGAGGTGGCAAAAAGTGTTACATATGGCTTCATAGAATAAATATTTGAGCAGAGCACGATAGGAAGTAAAAGTAGCGAAAATAGAGGGTCAATATATATATGTTTCTGCCCAGGAAGGGAGAGACCACTTATCTCCAATGTGCAGCAGAGGGCCTCATGAATAACAGCTTTTGAGAAATGTCTGTTGAATAGATAATTGAGTGAATGACTGCATACATAGATCAAGATAACATTCTAGTAATTCATAATGTAGTATTTAGCCCAGTCATACAAATTATTAGCAGGTATTGATTGTAACATAATGAATGATACATGAAAAAAAGAATAAGAAAGTGATCAGTCCTTTTTACAATCGCTCTACTAATTTCTTTTAGCCAAAACTGATGTAAGGAGGAGTGCAGCAAAAGAGACTGGAAAAGAAGTTTGGGGTCGCTTAAAGACTTCAAAAGCCATTCTAAAAATTTTTACTTCATATTTTAGAAAGGTAACACAGGTGCAATGGAACTTTTTTTAAAATAGTGGATTGCTATCAAGACTTGCTGTTTTAGAACAGCAGTTAAGAATATTTATCAGATGAAGAATACAGGTGGCAAAGAGATTGAATAAATTATTGAAATAATACAGAAGTGGGATGATAAGGATGTGAATCGAGGAATCAACAGTGTAATTAGGCCAGAAAAGACAAATGTGAGAGATAACTTGGAAGATCCTATAAAAGGTTTATAATAGAGAAGGAGTAAATTTGATTATCATCTATTTACTTTATTATTGGGTAACTTTGAAATGTTACCAAGACATCCAGATGCATGTGACTAATAAAAAAATGGAAATGCAGGCAGAGATTTTAAGCAGAGGTATGTGCTAGAGAGATAGACGTGAAGTTATAAAAAATATAGGTAATAATTTCAATTATGTAAGAGAATAAGATCACCCATGGAGAAAAAGCTTAGCACACACAAGTCTACAAACAAATAAGGTAACCTGAACTCCCTGACAGGGCTCCTTAGAAATTTTCACCTTGTACTTCATCAGGGTTCTACCATGTTGTTTTATTTATTTCAAGTCTTAGAAAAAGAACACATTAGTATCAGTGTAAAAATTAATAAAGCAAAATCTCATTTAAATTGGAATCAGGGGGCTAGAAGAGAGAACTCTCACACACTGTCAGTCAATACACACCACTGACCCCAGTAGAAAGAGTGGTACCTTGCATCTCTGACAGGAAGTGATACCACTTTACTACCTCATCAAGAGGAAGAAAAGATTCCTCCTTGCCCAATAACAGCTCATCAATGGGAGACTGCCATAAGTCAGCCAATGAAAAGTCACTATACTTGGAACTTTGAATTTCCTCCAATGGACTCTTCTTTCATTTACAACAGCCCTTCCCAAGTCATAAAAGGATTTTTCTCTGTTATTTCTTTGGACCTGAATGTGTTTTCTAATTAATCCCATTAAACTGTGTACCTTGAATTGTAATTCTTTGTTGTTCCCAAATAAACTCATTTCGAAGAAATATCTACCTATTTGTTAAGGTCAATTCTATCTCTCTATCATCTATCTATCTCTATCTATTTTTTAAATTTTATTTTATTAGTTTCAAGTATATAGTACATTGTTTAAACATTTATATAGTTTATAATACGATCCCTCTTATTGCTCTCCACCTAGCCATTGCGTCTATCTATCTTTAAGTCACTTGATATTTGGTAAAAAAAAAAAATAAAATAAAAGCTACAGTTTGTTCCTGAAATAAAAAAAATAAATTCCCTAACTGGCAACAATTATTACTCCTTTGCTCTGCTGTGTCCTTGCTGTTTTGTGACTTGATTCTAATTAACTAAATTTTAACTACAAATTTTCACAAACTACAATCCTACAGAAGTGCAGAATAAAATTAAAAGAATGAAGAATACGTTTTAATATTAAGCATATTAAGATACAGATTGCCATATAAGGTTATCTACATTTTTATAAGCTTAAGATTGGATTATAAGACATTTTAAATTTATTTTAGAGGCATTTGCAAGATATGGTGCATAAAAATTTTATAATGATTTGAATTACCTTCAGGAAAATGCCTCATTAAGAAGCTTTATAGATACGGAATGAAGAGTATAAGTCCTATGCTCCCATTATGTTTTTAGTCTCTTGTCAGTTTTTGTTTTGATCAAGTACAAGATGGACAGCGAGAAGCGAACAGTCTGCACTCTGAAGAATTAATTGCAATATAGTTGAAGAAAAAGGGAATCAGAAAAGATGCCATTACACTTGGAAAATACTTATACATGGCCTTTGGCCTAAATATAAAGAGGGATGATATGTCAACCTCTAACTTAAAAATATTCCTGCCAATTACCTCTACCTTTTCACAGTCATTTCAGGACATTGATTAAATTTAATTCTACATATTCTTACATTGTTTAGAATTTTTATTTTATTTATTTATTTATTTATTTTACTTTAGGAGTTATGTCATCTGTTAGGAGTTTAGCTGAGTTGAGAGAGAGAGAGAGAGAGAGAGACAGACAGACAGACAGAGAGAGAGAGACAGAGAGAGCGAGTGAGCGCACACAGAGCTGTCAGGTGTCAGAGTAACCAATTAAAGCAACAAGCCAAAAAAGGAAGGAGTTAGGCCTTAAATCACTACTTATTGCAATGGTATAAGCCGGAGTCTAAACTAGAGAAAATGTCACTCCCTGGTTCCATTTTCCCCATGGGATGGGGCACCAGTCTAGGGTGAGATGGAGCAGTATCAGACATGAGCCTTGTCCCACTGTTGAGGGACCTCTAACAAAAGGCTCTGGTGATTTTAAGGACTGAGAGAGGAGGGGGACGTGAGGGGAAAGACTAGGAGTGGAGAAGTACTGGGTACGGAATAAGAAGTGGGGAAAAGTATCTTCAAGTTTCTCCCCTTCGCCCCTCTAGGGAATACTCAGCCGGGGCACCTGAAGAACACCCCTGCCAAGGGGCTTCAGACAAACAGGGGGCTGTGCACACAGGCTGGTGTGGGGAGGGCAGCTTCCCGTGAACCCTGTCGGGTAGAGCCTTTTAGATGCCTATGATGAGAACTGAAAATCACACAGAGGTTTCTAATCAGGAGCCAGACTCCTCATCATCTCTGCTTCCTAGAAGAATAATAAAAAAATCATTCTTTGATTTCTTTGGTATGAAACCAAAGGGCTATAACTGGGCCATAGTTTTAATATATGTTGAACCGAGTCCAACACATTGACTATTAGGTTGCACCTTTTCTTGAACACTAAAGATTATACATTGTAAATAGTATATTAAATTTTCAGATATGACATGCAAATGCTAAGGTCTCTTTTTATATCAATCAAGGTTAATCAATAAACAATTACAGAGCAGCTACCTTATCTATTCTTTTTTTTTTTTTAAGTTTTGTGTTTCCCATTTTTTCCAAGGGAAAAGTCAACTTCAAATAGAGTCTAAAAACTCCTATTTTTATATACACTTAAGGCATGATATCAATCTGTGGACAACTTATATTATTGATTAGCAGTCTATTATTCAATTAAAGAAGCTTGAGTCAGGACAAGAGAGACTGCAAAAATGGTTGGATTGCTGACTTGTGTTGTCACATTTCCATGATTAATCTTTTTAGGCTTTCCCATGACAGTATTTACGATATGGCTTTAAGTTCTAAGTAGGAGAATTGCACAATGGCATCACAAAACTGGAGCAAATATGGCATATTTTCTGTATCTTTGTTGTTGCATTGTATTTTCTTTATTTCTGTTAAAAGATAAACAACTATATTACAAAGTTTAAATGTTTATTTGAGCAAAAATCAACTTAAATCAGGCAGTGCCAAACTGGAAGTGGTTAGGAGCACTCCACTGACAGAAGCCAAGAAAAAACTTTTGTAAAGAAGAGGCAAAAGCAAAGCAAGAAAACTATTTGATCGGCCACTGCTTAAGTGGTTGCGTTATTTGGGAAAGCCTAGTTGATTGTGACTGGTTGTCCTTAGGTCCCATTTCTTAATCTTGAAGCATTTACAGGCTTAGGTCTTGATTTGCTTACCTAGGCTAAGATATTAGAACTACCAGTCTAATGGCCTCCTTCTTAATTAACAGTCCAAATTAATATTTTTAATTTAAAATTAAATTTTACCTAATTTTTAATTAACTCCTGCTGTCAGTTTACAATCACTTGAAACATCTTCATCCATCCCTTTATTTATACCCTGTTACTAGGATTTAGATATTTCTAGTAGAATCTCTATAGCTGGATTTTATGTAATTAGCACAATCTCAAAGTCTGGATCTTTTAACAGGAAAATCGATACCTTTAACAACATCATTAATTGATAATGTTGTTTTGCATCCTTCTACACTATTGTTTTTACTACTTTACTTTTTTGTTGTCACTTTGTTTTTTGGATTGTGCCATATTCTCTTTATTCCCTTTTCCTCCCTGACCCATTAATTTGGAAGTTCCACATTTCTTTTCAGTGTCACCAGTGTTTATATTCTGATTTAATTTGAATATTTTAGAAGACAGCATTTAAAGCAAAGGTGTATATGCTAACAGTATCGATGAGTGCAATCCCAGGGACCCAAGATTAAGAAAAAAGAAATGACAACACAGAAGGAAAGAGTGGTTGGCTGAGCTGGCCTTGACAAGTGATGGAAGGGAGGATATATCTTCTTCCAAATTTTATTGTCAGAGGTTGCTCCATGAGGTGTCAAATCACCAGCAGGCCCATATGTGATGCTGTGCAGGCCTCAAGATGAGGGATAGAGGCAGGCAGCCCTGATGCAAGGCAAGCCACTGTGACCACATATAGGAGGTATCCAGAGCTACTAGTGCAGTGGTCCTTCTTCCCCTTTCTTCATAACCTCGTACTCCTACTTCATCAGTATGTAGCAGCAGCTGCAGCAAACTGGCTGTACCACCTATGCCATTGTCAGGAATGCTTTGGCAGGAAAACGAGGCAGGTGCACAGACCTGGGGTGGTACTAAAACAAATCGTTACATCTTGCCATCCTAAAACATCCTACTTCGCCAGTTTCACATTTAAATTAAATAATAACTTTGAACTCAACACAAAAATGTTTAACTTCTTCAATATCTTCTTCCATGTTAATAAAAACTTTAGAATATTTTTATTTTTTTCTCTCTATACTCCCCCACCAATCTACTATTTTAGAGAAGACTCTTCTCAATGTCCCTTTTGTTTGCTCAATATCTGTATTACAAATTCCAAGCACATAATTATCCTGATATTAATGTACAGTCCTAATATTAATCCTAACATTAATATTAATTTATAATTTAATTTCATTATTGCCCTAATATTCATTTTTGTTTTCTTCCTACTTCTACATCTCCTATTTTGTTCTGTTTCAGATTTAACTTGTTTGGAGCACTTTCTCAAAGACTTTACTCAAATTGTCTACATGAAGGTATACTCTCTGTGTTTGTGTTATTTCCTTTATCCCACCTACATCTCGGAGATTTTTTGAATAAAGAGTTCACTTTAACTTTTTGAATTTTTAAAAATTATCTTCTCTCTCATTCTTCTTTTAGAACTTCAATTATTCACACATAAGCTCTCTGGATTGGGCTTCGGAACCAGAGCTCCCAATCTCTTTCATTTATTTTTCATAGCATCAGTGGCAAACGGAGTAGGCTGCTCATGGTAGCAATTTGAATACCCTGGCCACTGGACGTCCTTCACAGCTGACCCAGGGCCTGTGGCAAATCAATATTTCAGCATATATATACCCCACCAGCTGCTCAACAATCTTACAAAGTCCAACAATTGGGAAATTCTGCTCTAAAGTTCTTTACTCGTGATTTTTAAATATCATGTTTGTTTTTTTTTTTACATTGGTGACATTTCTTCCTCAACAGTGATCATATTCTTTTTTTGTTTGTATAGTGATTTCTTTTAATTTGCAAATCATATTTTCTGATTTCGGAAGGATTTTGGAGGAGGCACTGACTATACGTTCCTCCCTTTGAATATTATTAATATTTTTCTGGAAATTCTCCTGTTTCTTTCGTCACTTCTGCCTCAGCCAATTCCACTTGTCTAGGATTTTTTGGCTTGTTCTTCATCTCTCAAGTTACTTTGATTATGATTAGTACTTTTCTTTTGATTATTCACAACTGGTGTTCCCACAGTGTTTATTCAGGTAGAACTGCTGGCTTCTCTAAAGCAGTGGCAAACCAGCGATTGGAGGGAGCCACATGCTTTTGTTCTGGTTAGTCAGGTAAGCTGTGAACTCTCTGCTGAGACACAGAGAAAAGAGCTCTCCCACCTCTCCGGCTTTTCCTTTGTAGTCAGCACACAGGCAGCTCTTTCCCAGTGGATTCGATCAATTCACTCCAGAGTGTATCCCCACTATACATCAACTAGGCCTGGAGAGCTAGGCGGGCCTCTCTTATGACCATGTTTCGCAAGATCCATGCAAATATCTGCAGCCCCTTGACAGAAGCTTAAAACACACCTATTTTACCTCAACTTTTGTCTCTGATGACAATGATCAGTTTAAGTTTTTCCAATGTGACCTTCTCTCTAGAGCACTGCCATCTTACAGTGTTTTATTTCAAGAATTCTTGTACCTAATAACCAATAGTTTCTTTCTCATACAAGGATGATGAACACTCTTACCATAAATTCAAGGTCTCAAAAGGGAGTCTACATGTAAATAAATGATTGAATTACATTGGGAAATGTATGATAGAAACCTGCATAAGAAACAGAGTAACTAATTTTTTTGTGGATAGGCTAGAGAAATCTCTATTAATAAAATGGCATCGAAACTAGGTTCTAAAAAAAACTAGGATTTTTTAAATATAATTAAATATCAATATTAACAGTGATAATATTAAATGATATATTTTAGATGATAGAAAACCATAATATGTAGATATCGTCTACATAGCAAATAATGTAGCAAATAATATCTGTCTCAGCGAAGGTGTATTTTTTTCATAATGTGCTTTAAAAAGTTACTACATTGCTATTCATTAACTAATATAGTAAATAATTCTAACATTAGTAACCAATTACTATAAAGCTGACTTATTCTCTCTAGATATATGGAAATTTTTATAGTAGTCAGGAATAATCTAAATTTCTCCCTCCACATTTCTATATACACACAATGATAATTATATAAATTATAATAATAAATATACCACTAGATATCTTCCATTCTAATATCCTGACTGATAAAAATTATGAATTGTTCCCATTTCTTAATTGATAGTTCCTTAAATATTTTAATAACTTTTAATTGTTTGGCCTTGAGTAACTACATTAACTTGGCAAATTTATTCTTATACTGAATAGATCAATGGGTAAATTACAGATTAAATTCACAGAGTATATTTAATTGGTAGTTTCTCCTCTTATCATTTGGTGCTTGATACCTTGTCCATTCTGGAAATGAGAATGTATTCCTGCAAACTTAACAGCTGATCCTATTCCCTCTTTAATACAATTGTTGTTCTGGATAAAGGGGGGAATAACCATAGTAAATATGAATGGGAAGTGACAACAGTGGCATAAGGTGACTTGATTTTGTATGTGTTTATGGACCTATAAAGTCTAGGACGTAGTTTCTTGTGATTTTCATTATTATAGACTAGACAGGGGTGAAATTATCTTTAGTGTTCTGTTTCAGAGCATGAGGCATACTTTACAAGCCATTCTTGTCAGCCTATAATGTAAACTAATCTTCTAATAAGACACTGTGTCCTTCCATATACTTCATTGAAGTGCATAGTGGTTTGAGCATTAGTAGAAAATTATGATCTTTTCCTGAGGTGACCTTTTAACCCAAACAGTCCAAGTTCATCTTTATGTTTTATTGGTATGTATAGTTCAAGGAGTAGAGAGTATTACACAAAGCATTACTGAGCCAGATTTCTATAATAAAATAACAAACAATCTTCATGGTATAGTCTTTGACTGCCTAGAGAGCTAATTTGAATGACTGGGGGTAAGGTAGCATCTACCTCCCTCAGAACACCTGTCTATACTATATAAATACAATAAATAAGATTTTATATTTCCTTTTGTTTTCTTTTTCTTAAAAGTGAGCCCTTTGTGGTTTCTTGAAAACTATGACACTACCCCTCGATGTATGTGACAAGAAAAATAACTTGTACTCATATTCTTTAATTTTGTCCTTTATGTTTTCATTATTTGCAGGAAATGTTGAATGAGTCAACACACACACACACTCACTTTCATGACATTCAAACTTAGCTATATATAGTAACAGAAAATAGGGTACCTAAATGGCATTTAGGAAACATAAAAATTAATTCCTAGATAATGGAATTAAATGTAAACAAGTTTTCCAAAGTGTTTGATGTAGTTTATTCTCTTCAATATTTTAAAATATTCTTTTAAGATTTTATGTGAACTATTACTGTTATTTAAAACCCGTTTTCTTAAGTACAGGAACGTTTTCCTGAGCCCTATCTGTTTTACTAACAGATGCCTAATTAAGAGTTCCTAAGTGATCATCAATTAATTCTTTGGGGCTAATATGTCACAATATATATTAGATGTTTTCTTGATTTGTTGAAGTTTCAATTTCTACTACCAAGAACACAGAGAGCAGCATGAGGGGAAGAAAATGGCAATAATGTGTTCTTAAATAACTATATAAAGCATTTATAAAAAATTTATAGTGACATTGATTGTTTACAGCTCTTTAACTTGAGAGAGATTTTCCCTCCTTAGGCTTTTATATCTGATTAAAAAGAATTCTCCTTCTTGCTCATTGACCTCCATCTCCATGTGGTTGGACTCCTGAATAAATTGCTGAGTGCCGAATAATGATGAACTTACTTCAAAGCAACCTAATTGGTGGAGGTTTTAGTATATCTAACTGATTATAAATAATAAATAGATTATTTTGCTAAAATAACAGGACTTTTATTCTTATAAAAATGCTGATACATACAGTTGTGAAATAGCTTTGGTTGGTTTAGATTATTCATTCTGTATACATTTGTCCATTTTAGGCAACATCAATGCCCTATTATGGCTGCTCAATGAGTCTCCCACATCATGCTACAGTTGTTTAAGAAATTCATGCAAAAGAAAAAAATACTATCTCTGCACAATCTATGCCAATGAAGCTTTGATAATCAGGCCAATCACCTAATTACAAGTTTGTATTTCTATTCCCACTGAGATGTGCCAATTAAAAGGATTCAACTTTAATTCCAAACAACGTATTATTCCTAATTACCTGATGCATGCACTGCCTGCTTTGAATTTTTAACCCGCTGTGTATATGTGTGTGAGTATCTCTCTCTCTCTCTCTATATATATATATATACATACACACACACACACACACACACACACACACACACACACACACACACACACACACATGCACACGCACACATACATACATTTAATCCATAAAGTATTGTGAATTACAAAGTATATACATAACTTCAGCTATTGACCATGGTTTTTTTAAAGAAGCTTGTTCCACATGTTCAAAACAAGCTTGTGTCATTATACAGGTAACTTGAATTATAAAAATAATAACCATGGATCATCAGTCCTGCAGGAATTACACATTCTTCCATGTTAATAAAAAAACACATAAAACTTTGTTTTGGTTCATGATTGATATCATTGCCTGAAGTAAATTAAGTCATTTGAAATACTAACAAGGTGCTTCATGTGTATATTGATTACATTCATTTCTTAGCATATTGCAAATTAACCCCATCGCTGCAGGAAATATCAGTGTGCTTTATTTGCACAGTAAAAACCGATCGTCAAGTCAAAGTCTAATGGACAACTATAAGAAATCTGTTATATTTTTAAAGTAGTGCGCAATGAAGAACTTCTAGCTTTTCCAATCTCCATTGAATTCAAGGTTTAGTGACTTTTCCCTTTGGCTTAGAGATCCAAAAATGACAATGTTGAAGAAAGGAAAATGGTCAGTGAAAGGAGAGGCCAAGTTTCAACCAAAACATTAATGTCTCTTGGAGACATAGAGTTAAAGTGTAGAAAAAAATGGACTATGAGACAGAGAAGAATTAAGCCCCTAATCAAATGATATTCAGAAGCTAGTTTAAAAGAAATAAAAGAAAAACTGCACCCCTCCTTTTTCCAGCTTTAGACTTCAAAAAAGGAATTTCAAAATTGAATATATTACTTTCGAGTGTGCTTAATATCCAAGTGTAATTAAATTTTACTTCTTTAAGACATTTGCCTTTCCTTTTGTAAACCTTCCCACATTCCACACTTTATTACATATAGTTGAATATCATCTTATTAAATGGTTGAATCCAAGTTAAAATTTAAAATAAATAGTGCTAAATAACAGAAGAAAACCAGAAATTGAGTAAATTTAAACGCAGATTATTAAATTAGAACCAAAAAAAACATGAGTAATAATTTGACAAGAAATACAACAGAGGGAATCAAATTCAGAAAAGGAAGAAGAAAAAGAAATCTTCCTCTTACCACTGCAGATTCTCCCTCTAATGAAGAGATTTTAAAGAAACTCAAATTCTTCTATGCTCTATAAAATAGTATAGCAGATAAAAACAGTAAACTTTATTTACTGATACAGAGAGCCTCAAGATAAAGTTCGTTATGCTTATTCATTTTTACTTATTATTAAAGATTTGGTTTTACGTGTCTTAGTACCAGAGTGGTACAGATAAAAGACGTGTAAAGGAAGTTCAGAGAAGTGTAACAGAAGTGATTAAGGGAATATAGGTCTTGACTTATGAAAGAAGATTAAAGAACCAAAGTCTCTATGACTGTGCAAAAGGACAACTAAAAGGTAAGATGATAAAAGCCTACAAATATTTAAAATGTATAAGAACAGGGAGGACAAGGAATTATGAGCATTTCACAAAGGAGATTACTAGAGTATAGAATGAACAAATGGATTGAGTTAAAATGAGAAAATTTGGGCTACATATCAAAAAGAAATAACTCTTCAAATGTGTAATACTCTTTAGACTCCAAAGAGAATGATGAGTTTACTGTTTACGAGGTGTTACTCTACTCACCTCTACTCTGCTGTACATATACAAATGAAAAAGAAACGTTCATAATTGGAAAAAGCAGCATAGGATTTTTCATTTAAATTTTTCATGTTGCTTTTATCCAGTTTCACAGATTGCTATATTTACTTCTTAATACATAAGAATTACAATTATGTGTTAACTAAATATTGTTTCAGCCTATGGTGCTGGACAAACAGTAGTACTAAGAAACAGAATTATAGAATTTGGGGGCTTAAAGAGAAGGCACATCTACTGCTAAAGAATCATCATCCTAACAAATGACTATCAAGCCTTTACATAAACCTTCCCATAGTCAGAAATTTTAAACTTTTTCATAATCAGATATTTTAAATACTAAACTTATTTAAATTACGTTTTTAAACCCTGAGACTACCCATGTCATCTACAGACCTCTATTACACAGGTCCTTCATTATATGGAGCTGTTTCTGTCTCACTATACTTTAGAACCATAGATTCTAATTCCACTAATTCCACCCTTAAAGTTGTACGAAAATGCATTTGAAGGCAGCTACCATAACACACTCAGACACTCAGATAAAACATTACTATATTTTTCCATTATTTTTCACATCACATTATTTTTGACACATTCTTCTATCTCATCATTGCCTGAATGTGTTTTCCTACTTGTTGAGGTCTCTCCTTAAATTTAATAGCTAGAACTAACCAAAATACTGAATTTATAGACAAAAACAAGGATGAGCACCTCTATCAGTTCATATAAATTATTTCTGTTTACGTTAGTGGGAGAATATGGTAACATGAGGGTTAGGCTGTCTGCTTCCAATGAGATAATTAGCACAAATTACAAGAAGATGGAAGAAAAGCATGAGATTTCCTTGACTTTTAAACATTGTTATATGACATGACGGTTTCGCATTTTTCTACTTTATAACACCGCTATAAATGATGCCCACCTCTCAAATGATAAAAGAGAAGTTGCATTTGGAGGTCATCTCTGTTGATTATCTCAAAAGGCAGACAACTGGTGAGGAATTTGGGGAAGGCTATAGAAATGTTTTGTGAACAAATCAGTTTTTTTCTTTAATTCCTAAGATAGTGGGAAGGAGAAGGTAGTCTCTCACTGCTTGGAAGAGTACACACAGAACAGTTTAAAGAAATTGACTGAACTGAAAGCTAATACAAATTATAAATAATATTTTATTATGTAATTTTTTTCTTGAACTTCAACAATCTTGTTGAAAATCTCTTTTATTGGCACATATCTCTGAGGGTTCCACAACTTTCATTTACTGCTCTGTTAATTAACTTAGGACAGCAAAAACTGGGCCAAAAATGCCCCATTCTGAGGTAATTAATGGCTAACTAAAATATCTACATTTTTGCTTAAATTCTGGCACTGATATTTATTCAATTTTTTCAATACAAATAGAGAGTCTTACTTCTGATAAATTTTATTTAATCAAATTTAGATTATTCTTTCTCTACAGTATTTCTGCATTCTGTCTCTAATACCAACAAAACACTACCATCTCGAAATATATTCTAACAAAATTTGGTAAACATGTTTTATAAATCCTCATTCAAATTATTCAGAAAAAGAGATGAGAAAGAGATTCATGGATAAAGTTTTACATGATTAGAATTATTCATTCTTTGGACAAATATTTATGTTTAAATATTAAAACTAGTAACATTATGTGGTAAATTAAAGAGATTTATAAACATGGAGATCCATAGTTTATATGTTTGTGTGTGTACATACATATATATACACACATATATATGTCTGTATTTATACTAAACATATACAGATCCATACTTATTGATAAGTTAATTTGTATAACCTCATAAAAAATTACAACTGTATCCTGATATAAGTATTAAATTTAGAGTTATAAAATATTCAATTTTCACATGAGAGAATTTGTTAAGTATAGAATTCAGGTCAGGTGTTTAGAATCCTTGTTTTGACTGCCATAATTAGTAGTTTAAGATGAATCATTGATTATCCTTGGCCTCAGTTTATTCACTGATAAAATGAGAAAAGTTCATTAGAACATTTCTAAATTCCCTTCCTTTTCATATGTTCTGTGAGATCTAAACTTATTTAAATTACTCATGTTTTAAGTTCCATTCTTCTAAAAAAGACTGTTTTGAAAAATATTATTACAGCATCATAAATATTTCAATGTAATTACTTCCATTTTAAAATAAGTTGTTCTCTTCAAAAGCATCACCATTTCAGAGTCGTGAAATATTTTTTAAATTGAATATGGTGAATTTTAAGTGGTGTAATTTATTATCGTTCCTTGAAACTTTAATACATTCTTTTTATATCAACAATGGTTTTTCTTTTTGTGTTTTTTTCTTCTGAAATGGACTTCGTAAGGCTCAAACTTTAAATCCTTTTGGCTTGAAAAAATGATATTTATCAAGAATTGAATCATGTTATTCTACCAATGCTATCTCAATTGCAAAAGTGTTACACCATCTTGGCATCCTCAATTAAATGAGATGTATTTGCTTTTGCTGAAATCTCTCTTCAAGTAAATGACCAAGAAAAATGCATGAAATGTGGAATGGTATATGTAATATAATCATGAATTTCCCTTTGTTTAATCAACTCTATAGGGTTTGGAGAAATGCAAACTGACACTGGCTGATTCTTATTCACTCCCACGAATACTCTTTCCTGACACAACATTTCGATGTTATTCATCACTGTGCTTTGTTTGTAGGCAGCTTAGTTTCTAGGTAACATAATGAAGTCCTTTTGGAAAAAAATAATGGTTTCAGTCTAATCAACTTGCTTATATACTCCTTGTTCTGCTCTACCTTAACGCATAAACTTTAAACAGTATTCTTAAACAATACTAAAGAAGTAGACACCACTGCAGCTACCTGTGACATTCTAAGTGACTAATCATGCCCAACTAAAAATCTTTTTGTTGATTGACATCAAAAAGACATTAGAATAAGAAGTCTCCAGCTAGTGTCCTCCCTCAGCAACAATAATTTGACAGCCATCCATGGACAAAAGTAATTTTGTGGGAGCTTTAGATCCAGGTAGGAGACTGTGGAACCCCTGTGGAGCCTAAGACCAAGGAGGGCCATTTTGAGAAGGCAGACCTATGCCCATGATAGAATCACTGACTATGATCCCAGCTGCAAATGCAGAAACAGACTTCAGTTCCTGGTTAGTCTTAGTCCTGTCACCAGCACCATTTGCCAAGGGACCCAGCAGGAATTATGCCTGTCAACCCATGCCCTAGGTAGTAGACCCTTGGTCCCAACTGTAGACCCTGAAGAGGCCCGAGGCCTAGCTCCAGTCATTCTCGGTTGCCAGTCATACCCTCCTAGGGACCTGCTAGGAGACATGCTCATCCACATGCTCAAGCAGACCCTCTGACCACAGTCTGACGGCAGATCCCAAAACAGCCCTGTAATTTGGCTCCAGCTCCTCTCGTCTACTGGCCAAGAACACTCCTGCTCAACCAGAGCTCTCCCAGAAGACACATCTGTCTTAACCCTGAGGGTAGTCCCACAAATTGTAGTCAAACTGCAGAACTTCAAGCAGCCTGTGATCTGGTATTATGAAGATGCCTCCAAAAATTAAAAATAGAAGTACCATATAATCTAGCAATTCCACTTCTGGATATATATTCAGAAGAAAATGAAATCAATCTCTCAAAAAAATATCTGCACTCCCATGTTCATTGCAGAATTATTCACAATAGCCAAGATCATAAGTGTTCACAAAGTGATAAATAAAATATTACA
The DNA here is from genome assembly GCF_902729225.1 of Pteropus medius. Classification (NCBI taxonomy): domain Eukaryota; kingdom Metazoa; phylum Chordata; class Mammalia; order Chiroptera; family Pteropodidae; genus Pteropus; species Pteropus medius. The sequence continues at coordinate 16,953,008 of NW_024346062.1, forward strand.
TACGAAATATAATGAAATATTATATAATATCTAATGAAATATAGTGTATAAAGAAATGTTATTCAACCATAAGAATGAAACATTCCATTAGTGACAGCATAGTTGAACCTGGAGGACAATAAGTGAAGTAAGCCAGACACAGAAAGACACACTGTATGATCTCACTTACTTGTAGAATCTAAAAAAGTTTAAACTCACACCCAGAGAGTGGAATGGTGGGTTTGAGCCTGGGGAATGGATAAATGGAAATGGGAAGATGCTGGTCAAAATGTACAAACTTTCAGTCATAAATAAGTAAGTTCTGGGTATATAACATATAGCACAGTGATTATAGTTAGTAATATTATATCTTATACTTGAAATTAGCAAAGAAAATATACCTTGTGTTCTCACCACACATAAAAGTGGTAACTATGTAAAGTGATGGATTATAATTAAATGTTTTACAATGTTTATATAGATATTAAATCATCACCTTGTCTATCTTTAAAAGAAAAAATATCACATTGTACAACCTAAAAAAAAAAATAGCTGCTGAATATAAATAACAAATAAATAATTTGTATGTTAGTCACATAGTTTTAAGGCTGTCATTAACTGCACTTGTCTCTTACTATTTACTTATGTTTTATTTTTCCTCAGAATAACTCTAGAATGTAAAAGAAAGTTCTTTCTTTTAAAAAGATGTGTCTCTGTTTAGCTCTGCTTATCCCTCTTACTCTATGAGATTATATAACTTGATTTTGAAAGCATTTCAAATAGACATATTAATTTTGGAGAGGAAGTAAAAATAATTTTTAAAAAGTTTTAAAGAGAAGAATAAATGGAAGGTACTTGCAATATTAATATTAATAATACTGTTGCATTTTCCTTTCAAATATTTCCCTTGAAATTCCGCTGGTCTTCTAACTCATAAAATTACCATCATTATTAATTTTAGGAGTACAGAGTGCTTTACTGTCAAAATTACATCTAAATGATCTTTCATCAGCTTATACTCAATTCACACAACATAAAAATGAGCATAGTGCCTATATTTATAGATGAAAATAAATAATGTTAAGAACAGCTTTCAGTTAAAATAATTGCGTACCAGAAAAAAAAAAACTTGCTACTTATAAACAGTATATTTTTATAAGCTAAAAAGGTCAAATATTGTTCTATAAAGAACCTCAATATTAGCTCTTACTATTAAATGTTTCTTTTCTGATAGCCCTCAAATAGCAAAAACTGGCTCTAGTTCTTTGTCTCACTGAATTTATCCTTGGATAGTTGAACAGAACACATATCCTTGACATAAAACATGAAGAACTTTGTATATATTTAAGATTGTTTCAGGTTGAGACAAAATTAACTTGGAAAGATTAGCCACTGTAAATTAACAATACTTTAGATAATGAAAATGAAAGTGATTATTTCCCATTATTCTGGAAGAAATAGGTTGTAACTACATAAGTCATGTCATGCCTAAATGCTGAACACAGTGAGGATATAACAATTTTCAAATTGTTTCAATTAAATCTTCTAGTCTCAAAACAAATTAAATAGGACTTCTGTCCTCATCTGAAGTATAATATATGAAAACATGTTGAAAGAGCCTAGAAATGTGTAATGCAAGAAATCTATACATTTCCACTTACTCACAAAACATAAAGCTATTTTTTTCCTGACAGGCTTTGTATAAAAAATTAGCTATAAACAGAATGACCAAGGCTAAATTTAAACATTTTTCAATGTTAATCGAGGTGGATATTTGTCTGTGTATCAGTTTTCTGTTGCTGCATAACAAATTACCGAAAACTTAGTGGCACAAAACAACATACTTTTATTATGTCACAGTTCCTTTATCTAGACACAATTTAACTGGCTCCTCTGACAGGGTCTCATAAGTCTCATTCGAGGTGCCCACTGGCGCTTCATTTTCACCTGAAGACTTGAATTGAGATGAATCAACTTCCATGCTAAGACCGATGACCCTGGATTCTTGCTGGCTGTCATCCAGAGGCCATTCTCATCTCCTAGAGGTCATCCACAAGTTCCCTGCCATGTTGACCTTTTTCATGGGCAGTTTACAACATGGCAGTTTACTTATTCAAGGTCATCAATAGAGTGGGAGCAAGACTGCTAGCAAGACAGAATCTTAAAAAATATAATGTAATCATGGGAATCACATTTTTTTCTCCATAGTCTCTATGTAAGAAGGAAGTCACAGGTTAAGGGCATTACACAAGGCACAAATACTAGAAAGCAGAAATCATTAGGAGATAAACTTAGGGTCTGTTTGCAACTGCACTTAGCAAAATCATATATATATATTTCTATATTAAAGACAAGTAGATAAATTAGTAACTAAGAAGGAAGAGTTCATGAAATATAAAATGCTGGCTAAAGAGGGCATATAATACAATGCTGTTTTGGCCATATCATTTCTATTAAATCATGCCATTAGCTTTGATTAAATGGTCAATCATGGGTCAGTGGTTGTATTGTTAAATGTAGGAGCTAAGTTTAGTCATTTAATCTATTGATATAGAGAGTTAGAGTGATAGATTGATCAATCAATAGATGATAGAAAGGAGAGAGAGAGAGAGAGAGAGAGAGAGAGAGGCATATCCTCAGTGTTTTGCTTTGATAAACTGGTACAATAATTGCCACTAATTTTTTCATGTCACCATGTCTTTCTGTATCCTTACCCCCTTGGAAATTTCCATCCTACACTGACCTGATACTTGGCCTTGTGACTTGCTTGGACCCAATAAAATAGAGGCAAATGTATCACAAGTTGAACCTTTAATAGTAATTAAACATTGGGTTCTTGCTCTATCTCCATTCTTGTGATATATCACCATTATGAAAATAAAGCTGGACTAGCTCACTGGATGAGCGAATCATAACATACTTGCTCCCATAACCCCAGCCAATATTCAATCAATACTTAAAAGCAGAGCTGCCCACCTGACCTGTAGCTGACTGCTGATATATCCCAAGTTAAACCATCAGAAGAACTTCCCTGTTGAGCCCAACTCAAGTTGATGATGCACAGAATTAGGAACTGCAAAATGTTGTTTAAGCCTATTAAATTTTGTGGGCCTCAGTTAAGCACTAAAATACAAGCAATAAATATATCTGTCAATTATATCCAACAATTATAGACTCACACATTTATCTACACATATCATATCAATGTATGTGTGTATGTGTGAGTAAAATCCTATGTCCATAGATATTATTTGATATTGATGGTATTTTAGAAGGAAGCTAAATAAAGTGAATATTTTTTTATAAATATTCTTTATATTAATAAGCTATAATTTCCTTTTTTCTTTGTTTAGCAATACAATGGCTGTTAGGACTATGTCCAGCAAAGATCATTACTAAACAATAAAATATTTTAAAATAGTTTTTTATAAATTAAGATATTTCCTCTTTTTCTCAAAAAGGATTTGCTGTTGCTTAATTACAGTGGGCAAGTCTCAAATCAAACGAGTTCTAACAAGAATTACATTACTTCGGCCATTTTTAGGAATCAGGATATTACAGCTGCATTTACAGTGTGTAAGAAAACACAAATTTAATTAGCTATATTGTGGAAGGAGACACAGATGGAGATATTTAAAAAGATGGATACATCAAAAAAAGAAAACTTGCTGTGGTTTTGTTTTTATGAGAACAGGGGCTAAAATCTCTCTCTACTTTGCCAAAAAGAAATTGCTACTTTATCTTTTTATATTGATTAATTAAAAGCAAGATGTTTATGAGGATTTTTGAAGTATGTTCTTAAAATAGTGAGGAGGATTAAGAGTTTTTCATATCATAAAAACGTTGTTCTATGCCATTTAACTGACTTTAGAATTTAAGTAAATCTATACTGATTCAATTTATTTTCTCTTTTATTTTTACTATTTAAAAAAAAACTTGTATATCATATTTTAATCTTAATTGCTTCCCTTTGTCTATCCATCAATAAAATATCTAGATGAAAAGTGAAAATTTTAATTAACTATCTAGGTGTTTAAATAGTGAGCATATAAATGCAATAACCAGCATGTAAACACTTAAAGACATCTGTTGCCCTAGTAATTCCTGTCATCCTATTTATTTAAGAATCAATAAATAACTTAAAACATCAAGTACTTAAAATATTCCCTACTTCCCAATCAACCAAATCCCAAAGATTGTTTCTTAAGTATCCGTTGAATCTACTTTTTCCTCTCCAGTTCTCTACCACTAACTTAGATCTGGCCCTCTTCACTTTTTGCCCAGATTACTGCTTTGGCTTCTTTAGTTGTCTCCTTACCTCATTTCTTGCTGTTTTCTGATCTTTGGGCATCACTTTCTTGCAATATAAAATTACTAGTAGTTAGCTGAAAACACTATGTTGCCTCATAACTCCATGCCTAAAATATGCATAAATGCCATTTATTATTATTCACTATATGAGTACCTATCCGTCTTCAAAAACCTGGCCCAGATATTTCCTTCAATTATATTAAATGGTCCTAATGCTTTAGTAAATTCTGCTCTTTTCTGCATTTATATCCCATCCACATTTCTGTGTTTGTATATTACATAAATTTTTATTGTGATGTAGGATATAACTTTATTGATGATGATAAAAATCTTTCAAAAACCACAGGTAAGCCTCAAGGGATTTTTGGAAATAGACAAAAATAAATTAATAAATTTATCTTTTCAAAGATCTTAAGTTCACATTTCTTGCATTTTGTCAATAAAATAAATTGTCGATAAAACTATACATTTGGTATTTCCAATGAATGCATGATAGCCACAATTTTCCTCAGAATCATCTCTATCTTACTTTATGTAGTCTCATTTTTCTTGCTCTTCAACCTCAGTTATTCTAATATTACTTCTTTAGAAATTCTCCCTACTAAAGCAAAAAACAAACTTCTCTGAATTTCTCTTTTTTTGACTTTTCTTTGATCATGACCATGAATGCTAGACCTCTGCTGTTAAGCAAGTGACAGTAAAGTTCTTTACATTTATTAATTCAACAGTGTGTGCTAAGTCCCTCAACTTTATGTACCTTAAGAAGTTGCTTTTTAATCTCTTACTGCATAAATACTTAAAGGATAACATACCATTTTCTTACTTTGAGATCTATTTTATGCAAGTTCATTATCAAGATCAGACTCGCAAATAAGAATTTTAAATTTTCAATAATTTTTCAGGTCATATTTTCTTCTCTGAACCCTAATTCATTTTTACCAGTTCCAATAGCTCCTATCTTCTCTTCATTGCTGATATCTCCATAACACAAAGGATAAAACAATTGTTTTGGTACTTCATATTTCTATATTTTTTAATAAAATTTGTGTTTTGATGCCCAAAATATGTAGTATATGTAAGAAAGGTGTTCTACATTTATCTTAGTTTAACTCCATGGAATAATAAAGATTTATAATTTAATTGTTCTTAAATATGTCTTACCAATCTGAACTTAAGGTAAGAGATATAAGTCAGCAATGAACCACAGAATTTTAAAGTTGAAAGAGATTATTATGTCCAAATCCTTCTTACAGATAAAAGAATCAGGTCTAAAAAGAATTACTGATTTTCCAATGGCCAAATATCCTTGGAGAGCCAGACCGGAAACTTCTGATTTCAGATTTGATTTACTATATGACTCTCCTTATTCAAATATATATTATTTGCATTTTAATTAATGTCATATATATCATATGACATTTCCTAGTTACCTTAAATAGTGTTTTTTAGAAGTAACTTTGCTTCTAGTGAATTAAATACTAAAACCCAGACATCATGGTTCAAACCTTGGGAGATTCTTCTCTGCTTTAAAACCTGTATGTGAGCTATTTGCATAACTGGGGATAGCTCTTTGCTCTACTTTCTGTACCTGGAGAGATCTTTCTCCTCCCCACTGCCCTGTCTCAGCTGTCAGAGAGCAGTTGCGCTACATTCCATGAAGGCTCACAATGCTTTGAAGGGATTTTTCTCATCTCATACTTATTCTACAGCATGAGGTTTTCAGGACTGATAAAACAATACACTAAACATATGTGTGATCTGGAGTACAGTCCAAATCCTTGATTCACTATAATCTCATTGATATTAAGAATGTAAACTATTGATTAAACTGATTAAGCTACTTTGCTATGCCAATGTAAGAAAAGCATCTGAAATCTCTGGCATAGTATAGTATTGTCCAACAAAAATGTGTAAAGTGAGAAAAAATATAGCTCTTGATCTACAGAAATAATAGTTTTCCAATTTAGAATTTTTGGTTTGATTATATGCATTAAATTAGTACAAAAATAAGCATAGCCCCATTCTCATAGCAGGCATTATTAAATGTGCATTAAAGAAATTAACAGAATATAAAAAAATCTTGATTTTCTCTTCAGTTCTTTTTTCTTTTTTTGGTGGAAATAAACAAGAGTGAAAACTTACTGGCTGCATAAAAATTCATGATGTTATTTCACCTAACCATACTTAGATGTCATAAATAATGGCTGCATGAAGAGGTGAAAGATAGGAAAAAATATAGCCAAGTAACTTTTATAAACAAAATTGAGTTTTATGAGATTATGTACTTTTAAGTATTTCCACTAACAATCTAAATTGGTTTTCACAAAAACTCTTTGAATGTATTTTTCAAAAAGTTATTTTCATTCTTCATTCTTTGCCATTAATTGACAGCTACCATTTTGAAATATCTAAAGTATCTTTAAATATCTCAAGTAATATAAAACACAGTGGACCCCATCACTTTTTTTAGAGTTGAGTGTTACTTTTAAATAGTCTTCGTTGTCAGTTTGTTCTTGTGGCAAATGGAAAAATGCAGTATGTCAATTTTTTATTACTAAGTAATTTATTTTGAAAGTATCGTATCCCTTATACTCATCTCTTCTTGTTCTAGTGGAAGACCTTGGCAAAATAATAAAAAAAAAAATTAACTAATTTTTTTCAATAGTTTATAAATCATTCATATGTAGTTTAAGGAGGCCAATAATAATTGTGCATCTCGACTTTATCCAATTCTAGTAGTCACTATAAAAATTCCTTCATGCTCTAAATTTTCGAGGTAAAATTTAAAATAAAGGTAAAAAATTTAAATGCATTACATTATACAAATATCTATAGATGAGAGAGTGATTTCTGCCATACAAATGAAATTACAAATTAAACACTATAATAACCATAGGCTACAAAACCAAAGTTTACGATTGACATATAATAATTTTTCAAATTGATAATGTTAAGGGTTTGTGGTGTTATCTCTTTGTGAGCAAATTTACTTACATTTGAATAACTTAAGTATTTTAGCCAGTACTTTTTCTTCCTTATTTGGCTTGTCACATATGTCAAAAGATGATTGACTGGCATACCAGCAATGAATAAAATGCCACACCCAAAAGTCTGTGGCAGACTTTTTACCACATAAATGTATTATTTGACAAATGCAAATGAATAATGTGTCTTTATTTATTTATTTATTTATTTAGCCTTCATCTATTCACTCAGTATTCATGTTTTAGTTTGTGGCTTTCAAAGTCACAGAGACACATTAGTTTCACTCATTTAATTTTCAGATTCTATTCTTATTTATATTAATGTGAATAAACTGATATTATAGCTTAGTTTGAAATGAACAACCTGTCATAAGTTCTTTCAATCACCTTAAAATATTTTCCGTTAAAACATTCAGGGCAATATTTTCAGTAATCTGCTCATAATTTATATTCAGCTACATATTATGCTAAATAAAGGAAATGAAATCCCGGCAATAAATTCCAAGAAACTTATTGTATTATATTATAGAAATAGACACATAACAAACATATATGTTTACAAACTTGGGAATTATTGTCTTAAAATTCTTTTTAACCAAATAGGAAAACAGAGATATAGAGAGATGAAATATGACCAAAATCACCCTGCTAGTAAATTCTTCTCAAATTGTTTAAATTGACTCTTTTATCTCCAACCCTTAAATTCTTCTAGAAGTTTAGTTAATACTTAGCTAGATAATGTTTTAATATGCATTTGCATACAAAGAAATAAATAATTGTTAATATTTCTACTAATTTAAACTACTCTAGAAAACCTTAAACAATATTGCATTATTCATCAAACTACATAGTTGTAAATATGACACATGTAAATTTGAACAATGAAAAGAGCCTCCTTTCCTCAGTGTGTCAATTATGCATTGGTGTGTAAGCAGCTATCCAGCGCTGTTTTTACCTGTGCTCTTAATCCAGCTAAGAAATTGGCTAGAGTAGGTTCAGCTGTAACAACTGGAATGCCTGGGCCTCTCTCCAGATACCTTTCATCCTCAAGGAGACTAGATCACAGATATCTTTCGTCCTCAAGGAGATTAGATCACACTGGGCTTCCTCACATGGAATGCCTACATTACAAGAGAGTGCACAATCTCTCAATCAGCTCAGAAGTTGCACAGCATTATCTCTGTCTCATCCCATTGGTGGAAACAAGACATAAGGCCATATTAAAGGGGCAGAGAAATAAGAAGCCACTTCTCGATGGAAAGAGCTGCAATGGCACTCTGTGCTAGGGCTTTCAAACCAGGCCATAACTGGAACAACCACATTTGCTTTACAGCATGGATGCAAATATATTCACAAAACTCTGTATTTTCACAAGTTTTATAAGATATTTCTCTTAATTGCGAGATGCCTTCAAAACTTAAACTTAGCTCTTTGTATTCTTTTTAGATTTTTACTTATTTGGAACCCCTTTCTATATTTTCTTTTCTTGGCAATCTATAATGATAATTTAAATGAATTCTATAATGTAAGTTAATGTCACTACATCACACTCTAACTATCTAAAATTAGATTTATCTTAACAGAATTCCTGTCTATCAATGCTACTTCTTTTTCAGGTTCTCTTTTGATCAATAACTCAGAATAGTGGTTTTAAATATTAGCAAATGAACATAATTTTTTCTAAACAAAATCTTATACAAAATGTCAGTAAGTAGTTAGTAGAAATTTATTTTTAGATAAAATTTATAACATTTACTTATTTCAATCAATGAGAAAATTGAAGGTGGTCTGATTTTAAAAGTTGAAAACGAAGATTATTAAATTATGATTCTACTATACATTAGCCTATTATCTAATATCTGTTTGTGTGTTTTGATTGTAAAAAATAGATAAAATTCTGATTCAAACAGATAAACAGCAATAATTGCTTAATTTATAATCTCAAGATATTCTCTAACCTGAAATAAAAGCTTACAAAAGTGTAACAGAAAAATGTGTGCTTCAAAGTTGAATCAATATCAATATTAAAACTGCCAGCACTCCTTAAAATAAATCTGAAAGCAGTACCCCAGTTATAATAATGCAAAAATGTCAATAAGGTACTCTTTTCATGGCAGGGCTCATATTCATTTATTGCTGATAATGATTATTCCCTGACATAGGTGATCCTGAGCCTTGACTAGAAGTCATTCCTCTAATTTGCCTAGAGAAAATAGTCCTTTCTTAATAATCATGAGAAAATAGTCCTTTCTTCTCTGCTCAAAGGGCATTGTATAATAAATTTATTTAACTGTATAAGTCTTTCAATTTTAATCATGTGGGTATAGATGAGTCTATATGCACACGTAGTAAGTACCCTTTCCTAACCTGCAGCAATGGTAACAGATTCTTGACTGTCTGGTATAACATTTTTCAGACTTATCACATATAAAAATTAGATAAATCAAGACATTTCTTGAATATATTGGAAATGGTTGGAGCCAATTCAAACCCAACAATCTGGATTCTAAATCTATATCAACTGGCTCCTTTAACCTCATCTTCTACTGTCTCAAATACAATATATTCCTATATAACCCATTTTATAGAACAGATCAATTTCCTCCCTGTGCTGCTTCTATGTAGAATATTCTCATGTTCTCCTCTCAACCAAAGAAAGATATATTTTTGTATGTATGTATGTATGTATGTATGTATGTATGTTTATTATGTACTTATTTAATGTAAGATTTCAAAAATTTGCATCTTATACAGGAAGTTAAATTATAAAGTCAAAATTACCCTTCAAAGTTGCCTTTAAAACTTGGACTAATTTTTAGTAGCTGTTATAAAGTCATCTGCTAATTATGACACCTGTCACTTTCATTATTGATTGAAATTTCTCCTGGTTATGGGTCTCATTAACTGTTTTTTTTTTTTGCATGTATATTTTTTATTGTTTACTGGATATTATGAATATTATATTAATGATATTTAAGTATATTTTCCTTAATAAAGTGTTTCTTTTGTTCCATCTGACAGTTAATTTATTTACACATATCTTTCACCTTTCCAAGGATTAAAAAAGGCCTTCATTATTTATAATTGAGAGCAGCCTTTACTTTACTATTCTAGCCCTACTGCTAAATCGTTGCCTCTTTACTACCTATCATATTAAACAAAGTCTCTCCACACCAGCTAATTAGAATTGAAACATCCATTCTGCGCAAGCTGCAGCAGCTGTTCAACTCGAGGCTCTTTAGTAGTTGTGTATCTTTTGGTAGTCATTATGTCTTCTCTTGGAGTATCAATTTGCACATGTTCAGCATGGCATTTAGCCAACGACCCAAGGTAAACCATATATTTCCGAACTTTCTTATCTACATACATATCTTTTCTCTGGTACCCTGCTTTGAAAATTCCAGCCCCCTGAAGAACCTCCATCTCTAATCTTTGTCTCTTTAGTTTGATGAGACTACTTTTGGACTTCCTCTCTCTAAACTGTAATCAAGAACGTACATTCAGGCAAAAACCCACACACAGAATGATCATGTGGGTAATCTCATTTGTTTCCTTATTCTCAATGACTGCAGTCCTATAATACCTGTTTTTCAATGTCTGAAAACAGATCATACATTTTGTGCAGTTTTGCAGTTATTTATGGTGACAGAACAGGTCTGGTAGCAGTTATTTTGTGATGGTAGAAAGTGAAATCAAAACTGCACTCTACTCCACTCTACTACCTAGTTGTTGGTAACAAAGTAGGGCAAAGATCTCTATAAGTGATATAATGCATATCACAGTAGTGCAGAACAAGAGAGAAATTTTAAAATATTATTTTTCAAAATCTTGCCCAAATTATGCAAACTCCTTTCATAAACATTAAATTAGTATTTTACATCAAAATATGTAAAAAATGAAGTGGCAGTCTTACTCTTGAATAATATTAATATGCTCTGGTCTAATTTATAGCAATCAGAATGTTGTGCAGAAATCTGGAAAGCAAAGAGTAAAGAGTATCCAGGTTCAAGTCCTCAAGTTTATGTGTGCAAGTCTTGTAGTTAATATAGATCTGGCCAGGCAGAGGACCAAGTCAAGGAGGTCAGCAGGTAAGCCTATGTACAAATAATCTCAATTCAGATTTTACAGTGCCAGGAATGACCAATACAATATAACCATGCAGCGCTAAACTCTCTGTGTTACTCTATTCCACCTTTTGAAAGTGGATCCATGACTTTTTGCCTACAAACTGTAATCATGTTCAGTAGAAACTCAGAGTCCTGTACAGGAATATGGCAAGTGGGAAATTAGGTTTCTCTCCCTAATTGGTTTATGATTAATAGAGCATAAGTTATCATAGTAGCACATAGAAGGGTTCACTTATGTCCCCACGGAGCAAAGTAGCATTTTACTATGAAAAGCCTGGAAGGCTGACTATCAAGAAGCTTTAAAAGGTGAATTCAATAAAGTCCTATACTCTACTATCAATATTTAGAGCTATTGACAATTAAGATTTGAAATGACATTTAAACAAAGATTTACGAATGTGTAATAAACACATGAAAAGATGCACATCCACTTAGTCATTTGACAAATGCAAATTTAAGCCACAGTGAGATGTAATTTCATACCCACTAGAATGGCCATTATCAAAAAGACATACAATAATAAACAAGTGTTGGTGAGAATGTAGGAAACTGGAGCCTTCATACATTGCTAGTAGTAACATAAAATGGTGCAGCTATTTTGGAAAAATCTCTTGCCAGCTTCTTAAAACGTTAAACAAAAATTTATCATACAATCCAGCAAGTCTATTTATAGATATCTATCCAAAGAAATAAAAATATATGTCCACACAATGCATGCTAATGTTCATAGCAGAATTATTCATAATAGCTAAAATGTGGAAATAATTCAAGTGCCCATCAACTGATGAATGTCTAAATTAAATGTGATATATCTGTACATGGAATACTATTCAACAATAACAAAGGAGCAAACTACTAATACATGCTAACAGGGATGAACCTTAAAAATATTATGCTAGGCTAAAGAAGTCAGATGCAATATTACATAGTGTATTATTCCATGTATATGAATGAACCAGAAAGACAAATCTTTAGAGACAAAATGTAGGTTAGTGGCTGCCTGGGGATGAGAGTAGAAATGAGGATTATCTGAAAATGGGAGAGGGGAATCTTTTGGGGCTTATGGAAAGGTTCCAAAACTGGACCATGATGATGGCTCTACAACTCTTCACTAAAATTATTGAATTATACACTTTAAAATGGGTGCATTTATGATTTATATTATATATATATATTTCAAATGGGTACATTTTATGATTTGGAATATATACGTACATATATGTATGTATGTGTGTGTGTATATATATATATAATGTGTGTATATATATATATATGTATATATATAATATATATATATATATATATCAGTAAGGTTGTTTTAAAAGTTAATAATCTGTCAGCTAAAAAGAACCTTAATGTAACAAATTAGAACTGTACTATAGCAGTTAGTCATGTGCTTAGAGCAGAATATTTTAAGACTAACTTTTTAGTATATGGGTTTTTTTCTTGAACATTTGACATCTTGGAAAAAAGAAAAATCTGAAAAATTCCTTGTACCATGGGTGGGAAGGGAGGCCACTTTTTATTCTAGGAAGTCGGGAAAGAATCACATCTTTAAGGACTAATTATTTTAATCTCTTGCATACAGGCTTTAAAGCCATTCTGTACAATAGCAAAACTAATGACAAAAAGCATCTTGTAGAGGTAATTAATCATTACTTCTAGAATAATATAAGAATATGTTATATCTTACATATTTTAAAATTTTTTTCTCAAAATACCATATCCTGAAAGAATGAATTAAGAATGAACATGCTCTGTTAATTTCACATTAAATATTATGGGTCCTTGAAAGAAGATGAAAAAGAAGGGAAAAGGTTACATTCTGTGAGATGTCAATACCTTTTAGACACTCCAGATTTACAAGTGAATTCTTTAAATTTAAAGTTTTTCATATATGAATGACAACCGACAAATACTCTTATACTCTTTGGAGAGATTATTTTTTCTTATGATATGTCAGTGGTTCATGAACTAAAACTACTGTGGTAAGTACATAAAAGTAATAAATTTGTACCAGTCAGTAACTGATGAACATAAAAATGTTTTAGCTTTGGGTTACTGAACTTTTCCCACTAAGCAAGATAAAATAATTGAATAAACAAGAATAGTTCTACCTCTATAAAGATTTTATAAGTAAATAATAGAAAATTAAGCCTGTCTGCTTCTAATCTAACTGTCTTTTGGAGAAGAAAAAATATGCAACAGACTCCTGCATCCGATGACAGAAAAAGAACAATAACACAGAAGAAAGATGAAATTCTGGTAACAACCTGAATCTGCTGAAGTCAACACTCTGCTTGGACAACTTGATGAAAACTCCAAACTCATGGCTTCTCCTTTCAACTACAGTAGGAGACCAATATATAATGAATCAACGGTTAAAGATTCACAATCATTACATCCATTCCAACATCCATCCAAATGGAAGATACTTAGATCACAATATCTATCCCTGGGAACAAGAACTGGGGATTATTGGGATGGATGGTTGATGAACCCAAATAAATACTTTTGATAGGTTTGATGTGATGCCTTCATTCTATTAGTACATGTCAGTACATTAGGGAGCTTTGAGATACACTGATACATTTCCCTCCTACCTCTTTGTTCTCTAGCTCATTTTTTCTCAAAGTATGGTCTGGGGTGCCAAATACAGCCTGTAAAACCCTTTCAGGAGTCAATAAAGTCAAAACTATTTCATAATAGTACTAAGATATAATATGCCTTTTTTACTGGGTACAGTCAACGTACATGAGTTGATGTGTACATTGATGGTGCAAAAACAATGATGATAAAATTGCTGTCACATTAACTTGAATTAAGGTAGCAGTACTAAGTTGTACTAGTCTAGTAGTCATTGTATTCTTCATTGCCACACACTCATAATTCAAAAAGTAAAAAACTGAATTTCACATAACAGTGTTCTTGATGAAGTGGTAAATTATTAATTTAATTAAACTCAACCTTTGCATAAATACCTCTCTAATATGACAAAATGAGAGATACAGATAAAACACTTCAGCTACATTCTGAAGTGTGATGGCTGTCTCAAGTAAAAGCACGTATGCAGTTTTTTAGATGCACATTCAATTGGCTGCCTTTTTAGTGGAACACCATTTTTACTTGAAAACATAACAGACAGACATACTATAATTATTAAGATATATTTTGACAGACTTTTTAAAAAAATTAATGAAATGAACCTGTCATTTCAAGGAAAATAACATTTGTTGCGATGATAAATTTCAAGCATTCAAGAAAAAAATTAGAATTTTGGAAAATGTGGGTTTGCCATCATGAACTTAACAATTTCTCAATACTTAAATAATATTCTGGTGAGAACACCAGTGATGTTAACAAATATGACAATAAATTTGTCAATTTGGGGAGATATACGTACCTCAGTCAACCAATATTTTCCAAATTGCCAATGCCTCCTGTACAAAATTACGCATAGGTAAAGGGTACTTAAGGTGCAAGACATATCAAAGTCTTCCCATTTATTGCTATGAAACATTTTGTTGCTATAGATCCAGGTTCTATATTACATTAGGCTTTTAAGAAATCATAGGTTGACAAGTTTTGATGTAGTTCCCTCCTCGAAATAATCACAATTATTTTAAAGATTATCACAATACTCCTCCCTTATCTAAGTGCATATCTGTGTAAAACCAAAACTTCTTCATTATAGTTCAATCAAACATAATAGAATAGTTTAAATTCAGAAGCAAATATGAGAAACCAGACATTATAGAGATTTGCAAAAATTGTAAATGACATTTTCTCAAGTTTTTATTTTGGAAAAATTCAATTTTATATAAAATATTTTTCAAATAAGGTACAGTAAAGTTAAAATGAAGTAATCAATATTTTTAAATTTCTCAGTTTTAAATTTAACAGTGAATATTGATATAGACAACTCACATAAACATAGGTTTTGAAGTTCAAAATAAGAATATAAAGGGTTCCTATTTCTGAAAATTTACTCTAATTAAATTTTTACCCATTTTGTATTTTACTCTAATGTTTCGGTCATTGACTAATGTGCCCCAGCATTTCTGTCCCTGTGCTTCACCAACTCCTTTCGCAAACCCTCCCACACACTTAGGCATATGACCTGTGACATTTAATCAACAGAACAACAGGTGCTTTGATCTGTGATCTTCTCCATTAGCAGCAGTAGCAGCAGCATTTTTTAAATTTATTTTTTATTTAAGTATAGGTTGGTATACAATTTTATATTGGTTATATTAGTTCAAGGTGTACTATACAGTGTTTTTAGCTTTTTTATACCTCATAATGTGATCACCCCCCTAATTCTAGTAATCATCTGTCACTGTGTAAACTTATCACAATATTATTGACTATATTCCCCTTCCCTTTTTACCTATCCCCTTATCCTCTCCCTCTGGTCTCTGTTTCTGAATCTGTTTTTATTTTGCTTGTTTCTTTTGTTTGTTTTTAGATTCCACATATAAGTGAAACTATACAGTATATATCTTTCTCTGCCTTATTTTACTTAGCATAATACCCTCTAGATCCATCCGTGTTTTCACGAATGGCAAGATTTCATTCTTTTTCATTACTGCATAATATTCCATTATATAAAAATGTACCTCACCTTCTTTATCTATTCTTCTATCAATGTATATCTAGGTTGCATCTATACTTTCGCTATTGTAAATAGTGCTGCAATGAACATAGGGGTGTATATATCTTTTTGAATTAGTGTTCTCGTGGTTTTTTTTGGCTAAGTATCAGAAGTGGAATTGCTGAGTCATATAGATATACCATATGACCCAGCAGCAATTTTTTTAAAAAAGCTGAGAGCCTACTAGTTTTTATTCTGGTTACTTTATCTCTCATTAATTCAATCTTCGCAATTCCTTGAGGTAGAGTTGTGTATTACTTATAATGATGTTAGTTCTAAATAAATTAAAACTTAACACTAGTTTGTTTGAATTTGGGTAGCTGTTATTGTATATTTAACAAAAAATCTAGAAGGAGTTCAGGGTTAATTCAGCAGCTTCAAGATGTCATCCGGAACATTCTTTTGTTCTTTTGCTCATCCATTTGACATTCTTCTGCTCTTCCATCCTCAGTATGTTGGTTTCCTTCTTCAAACTTGTATTAATGGCTATGACATGTCTGCTGCATCTCCATGCATTACATCCTCATACAACAAGCTCCAAAATACAAGGAAAAAGGGATTCTCTTAATATGGCACTCTTTCTTACTTAGGAGGAAAATTTTTCACCACCGACCTGGCCAACTTCTCCTTTAATTCCTTTGGCCATAGTTAATTAACCTATCTCCAAATTAACTAGAGGAAAAAGAGACTGGTCTATTTAAGCCCACCCTAGTAATAGAAAGATGCATCATCCTCTGGGGCTGGGCACAGTAATATTGCACAAATTCTAGGTTCTTGTAGCTAGGAATGGCAAATAGCTGTGAGATATATTTGTGTTCTAATAGGATATATGAGGTCACTAGATCAGAGGACAAAGCATTACTCTGCACAGTGTGTCTTAGTGCCTGCTCTCCAAACTCCACTGGGCAACATGGTCGAAGCTTGAGGTTACCCTGTGCTTATAGTGGGGTTGCACTACAGAGAAGAAACTCTGAATGTATGAGACTCAGAAGTGTATAAGGCAGCTGACATATCTGTTCTTCCTTCCTTTGAAGTGTGCACATGCACAAACATGCCAGCGAGAGAGAGGCCTACAAGCTGGAATGTAAACAAATATTTTCTAGGGAAGGGAGAGTAAAGTCTCCAGTCTCCCAAAGTTGGAAGGACAGCAAATGGCTCCAGGGGAGATAAGTCTCTAAATATTTTTGGAGCAATATACGATCTCAAGATTTCAAATCATGTTTGCTATTAATCATCCTTTTAAAAAGTTTTCCAGTGAGTTTTGTTCAGAAAGCCCAGATCATGCACAAATGTGAAAAATAATCATGGAGAACTGTTCCCAACAATGCATTATTCCTGCTTAACGAACAAGATAAATAGAACTCAGTGATGGCAAGAAACTTGCCAAAAGTAAAGCCAGCTCAAACCTAGATGTTTTTGATCTCAAACCCTTATTCTTTCATGAATGCTATGCCCCCTTATGTAACATACGTCCAGGGAAGGGAAAGGATATAGACAAATGGATTCTGGAATTCCAAATTACAATTCCAAAATATTTTTCCATTAAAAATAAATTTCTACTTATTATTTGATATCTTTTGTTCTTTTTGAAATCAAATCATGATTTCTAATATTGAATATATGCGAAAATGTATTCCTGATAGTAACCAACCAAACTATAAGCGAACTCTGAAAAACATTCATTTTAAAGTTGTAACATTTTAAAGTTGTAGCCAGAAACACTGACTTCCTTAAATATGACTTGAGGGGATACTTTTGACTGTGAAGCAAATATCTCCCATTTGCACTGATTTGAAGCTTAGGGATAGGTAAATATCATTTAGAAGCTGATTTGAGCTGCAGAATAGAAAATAAACTCTTTTCCTGGTTAACAAAAAAAAGCGAGATGAGTACAAAGAGACTTTTTGTTGAAAAAATTGTCACATCATATAAAATGTCACACGTGACATTATTTTTCTGCTTTCAAATATGGCTTTTTTGATCATCTAATACAGCATCTCCTGCAGATATTGGTGATCATGAAATGAAGGACTGCATTTTTTTTTCTCAAGAGAAACCTTGGGCAATTCAAAGTAATATGATATGAAATAGAATGCCACAAACAGATATTTTTTAAACTTTCATAGCTTCTGGGATATTTTGTCTTTTGTAATTCAGTCTGCACTGACACTGTTTGTATGTCAGAGAGGGTTGTTGTTCAACTTATGTTAAATATTGTATGAAAGTAATTTCCCAAATTTACTATTCTGAAAAGTTTATCAGTAATAAAAGTTACTAACCTTTGCATTTAAGTGATAAGTATGACAAAGTACAAAATAATAAAACTACAAATTTGGAGGAAGGAAAAATAAAAAAGCAAATGAAACACCACAGAATTGTATATAAGTTTTTCACCTACTTAAAAAAAAAAAAAACAGAGGTTCTAAATAAATTGTTTTGCTAATATACATATGTATATATTTTAGCAGTCCTCTTTCAGAAGATTGTTCTAATTTTAATCCTCAGGTTTGAAGACAAATTGTGGCTGTCATTGGATGAATCTATTGATCATTTACATAGAAGAAAATCTTCTCTGTTTATTATTTTTAAATAAAATTTTCCATCCATTGTGCCACACTGGCATACAGAGTACATTTATTGTCACAAGTCTATGATGTAAAGCACAGAGTAAATTTATTCTGACTAACCTGAAAGCTTAGTTTATTTGAAGAATTTTATGGCCAGAAATCTTCTGCATAAATGCATATGGAAAGTCTAAGGAATATTGGTAATTTCTTTTCTAATTTTCTTGGGACGCTTTGCCTCAGTCGGTAAAGTAACTGATTAAAACCTAATCAGTTTACAGTATGTACACACTCTCTAGCATATTGAAATTGAAACATAGTTTGCAGAACAAAGATTTAAAAGTCTAAAGGTTTAAGTGTAGACAAAAAGAAAACTTTAGAGAATAAATAAGAAAACACGAATTTAGTTCAACTTTTTATTTGGTATCTTTAGTTTTGTTTTAGACTCTGTTTGGAACCAAATAATGATTTCTAATATTGAATATATGTGGAAATATATTCCTAATAGCAACCAACAAAACTGTAAGTGAACTTTGAAAAACATCCTTTTGTTGTTGTTGTTTTATTTTTTATTAAAGTATAGTTGGTATACAATATTGTATTATTTTCAGGTATACAAACTAATCATTTGACATCTTATGATGTGCTCACTAAGTCTAGTAACCTTCTGTCACAGTGTGAAGTTATCACACTATTATTGATTATTTTCTCCTTCACCTTTTCCACCCAACTCTCTATCCTCTTCCCTTCTAGTAACCACTGTTTGTTCTTTGTTTCTATGAGTCTGTTTTTGCTTTGTTTGTTGTTCATTTGTTTTTTTTTAATTCCACATACAAGTGAAATCATGTAGTATTTGTCTTTCTCTGTCTGAATACCTACTGTTAAATATTTTTAAATAGAATGAACAATACCTAAGATATATAATATATAAAATCATATAATATATCATATATATTACATATGGTATATCAATTATATCAGATTAAATTGCACTAGGTTTTAAATTATAAACAGTCTCTGGGAGACTGTTTTAGGAAAATTCTCAATTTTTGAGATGGTATTTTTTACCTTGATAAGTTTAGAAATTATGCTTTATTAAAACCCAGATTTTCACATTTCTTAGACAGCAAAGTAAAAACAAACAAACAAACAAAAAAACAAAAACAAAAGGAAAATTTATTCGACTGACACTTTCATTTTTCCATTATCAAAAGCTGTGTGTGCTGTATTTCAGAAGTCTTGAACTATGTATTTTACTCAGACGAAGTTCAAACATTGCCAAGCACAACCTTTAAATTTCAGTTTCTCTTAAAACTAAAGAATACGTACTAAATTTTCCATTTCTTTTTCAATCAGTCTCAATTTAAGCATCTAATAGTCCTCTTATGACCACCATCTTCTTAGAATATGGACTTTTCCCTAAACAGAAATAAAATGAGTCTCCTACAAAGCAAGATAGTTGTTTGATATGCTTGCCAACATTCTTGTGAAAGAAGTGGAAGGATATCTAAGATGTTCAGATATAAATCCAGAAATAATTCTTGACATTTCATAAAATTGAAGAGGTTGATCATGGTTCCATAAATTCACTGATTTTATTATGGTATTCTCAGCTATTCTAAAGTCTCAGTACTAAATTTAACTGTAATGGTTCCTTGTGGACTACTCAGTATAATATTCTGAGTGAAGGTATTGTGATTTTAGTGTTTTCATCCTGCTCAAACCTTCTTAAATTTCTAATTTCTTTAGCAATGTTCATTCGCAAAGTTGCTTTAAGTTAAAATCTTCAAAGCAATTTCATCTAGAGGCAATTCAACCAAACCCTTAAATGCCTGACCAGCTTCAATTTACTGGCATAAGTTTCTGCTAGGATCTCCCCTGAATTAGCTATTGTCCGACTCAGAGAACACATACCAGCATATCCTACTGTAGGTCAGGTGGGAGCTGTTCCCTGAAAAAAGATGTAGTTTGGCTGAGAAATGTGTTGGATTGTGTGGAATTGTGTTGACCACTCTGCCCCATTTTCGCCCTTCTATGTTCTTTTATCATAGAAGCTGGAAGCCTAGGAACTACATTTTCAAGAATTCCTGCCACTGTGGTCCTAGGTTAGATTGCCAATGAGAGGAACTAGTGTAATTTTGGAAGGCATAGGAAAAACAAAAGCAATTATTATTCTCACGGCTGTGGCTAGCAATACATAAACCTTCAGCATCAAGTTTTTTTCCCAGCAGCTTCCTGGTGCTCTCTAAACTAAAGAATCACCTGGTTTAGTGCAGTGGGCAGTAAAATCAGTGACAGTGGTTTCCTATCATTTGAACATTTCCTGATTTCCTAAAGGTAGTGTGGCCTCCCTAGTATTCTTTCTCAAGTTTTTAAAGCCCCTCTCTTAAGCTATTTGTTGTTTAAAATGCCTTATTTCCAGTTTCCTTACTGAACCCCAACTGATATAGAACATTTGACAGAACGGGATCCAGAATCCATCTCCTTTTTAAAGCCCTTTGGCAGTCCTGAGTGAGAAAAGAAACCAAGGATTCCAAATAGGATCTTACCAAGAGGGAAAAAAGAGAATGTGCTGGTGCTTTTGTGATCAGCTCCAGATTGCCCACATGGGGAAAGTTTACTTGGGATTGTGTAACTAGGAATGAAAAACCATCTGTTTAGGCAACTGGGTTCAATGAACATACTTCCTGATAGTAGCTGGGCATGCAAATGGCAAGCCAAAGTGGAAACTGAAAGCATGTAAGACAACACCTCTGTTTATACAGATTCGTATTAGGCTCAGCAAAAGCCATTTCTGCATTAAGGACAGATGCATCAATCTCATCTACATGCCTCAGAGAGAAAAGTCATCATCAACCACAATCCTCCCAGTCTTCCAACAGATCTACAAATAGACCTGCATCTGCAGTCTTTTATTTCTCTTTTGTTATAATAGAGGAACTCCGTGTGAACCAAAAACAAGGCCAGGACCTCCCTCTGCTTTCTCAGCAATCTCCAGCTTTTAATTATCCTGTTTCTCCCTCTGTCTTTAGCCATTTTGCCATTAACAATGATATTTAAAGACCATGCAGGTGTGTTCTAGGAACTCACAACTACAGAAGGATCTCTTTTAACCAATACTAAAGTCTACTTTATGTAGCCTATTATTGGCCAAACTTTTCAAAAAAATATTTAGTTATACTGACTCTTTTTTTTTTTTTTTTACCCCAAACACCTGTGAACTCATTTCAGTTTAGTGTCTTTAAATCTTCACTATTCTTCAAGAAATATTCTCTGGCTATGGTCATTTATTCATTAATATTTAACTTTTTTTCATTTTTTCCTTTAACAAATATTAATATAACAGTTAGGAGCTAGAGATCTATATCTATATATCTATGTCTATACAATAAGTAAAAGAAAAATTGTCCCTGCCTTGATTAATAATGTCTACATTGCAAATGCAAATAGCATCTGTTTTTTCTAATCAATTTATACTTTGTAAAACAAAAAAAAGTAATACAAACTTATTGCTACAAGTTAAAAAAAATAGGATATATAAAAGAAAATGTAATAATCTCTCCCCAACTAGTTGATGTTAACAGTTGGACATAGATTTTCCACACATTTCTCTATATTCACATAATTAGTAACATACGTATTCAATAAATTTACAACACATGAAATTGCTGATATTCTACTGTTTTTCATTTACAAGAGTATCAAATGGTTCAACCTAATATAGGTACATGTATATTTTTATTTATTTTTAAATAGTTTTGGAGTAATGTTCAAATAATATTCTAAAAATATAAATGGTTTAATGAATGAATGATATCTAGTTTCACCTTTGTTAAGGAAATATAATTAAAAACAAAATCTTCTGCTAACCCAGAAAATCCTTTCCACAAAGGCAGAAGAGAGAGAAAACAGTTTTATTACTGAATAAGCATCAACCCAGAACATGGTGAGCATTATAGGCAATTTACTAAGAGAGTGCAAAAGTAGAAAAAACATCTCGTCCTTTTATGTGGCCAAGCAGATACAATAAATTTTATATATCTTGTCAAAATAAACAATAACTATTGTTCTAAGAGGACTTGACAGCACCATTTGTCACACAAAGTTTATTCTAAATTCACCTGAAAATTGATATGACCCATTATGTTAGTTAATTGGATTTATCCTAAGGCAAATTAAATTCTTACCTTTATGACAGGTGACAGTTCTGCAAGTTGGCCAAGGTTGGGCTCTTACTAGACCACAGAAACTGGGAGATAGGAGTGCTGCCTTCCTTGATGATTACATTTCAAAGAGATGGTTCCCAGGTCCTAGAGAAAGATATTCCTGGATTGTAAAAGTGACAAGAGGCTTATTTAGCCTTTAAAAAGATTTACATACATTTCAAGGAGATAGAGAATTTACAATTACAAGTTTTCTAAGGTAAATATCTAAGAGAAAGAAGGGTAGGCCATCTCTTCCCTTATTTTCCACAAGGAGAAGTAAGCCTTTTATTTATTTAGATATTTATTTGCCCTTGCATGTTACATATCAAGAATGAAAGCATTTACATAAAATTATCTGCCTTTCTCTTTATCACAAAATATTATCTCCCAATATTTGAATATTGGGATTCTCCTAGGTAATAACTGTATAGAAAGCAGAGAAGAGACTATGGAAAGGTTGGATAAATATACAACTATATAGAATGAGAGATTTAGTCAGAAAGCAAATCCCATAATCAGGAACCCATGTAGATATTATTTTTAGACAACTGAGCCAATAAACTTATCTATACACAAGCAAATTTTGCCAATATTTATTTTAGGTAAATAATCATAATCAAATGAATAAATTCTATACACTTTTTTCTTAATAGTTTAACAGTAAGAGCATGATTGTTTCAGTGAAAAATGCATATACTAGATCTTGATGGTAATTAAAATGTTTCACACTTCCTTTTTATAGAAAGTCAATTATATATTGAAAAACCACAGCTAGTAAAACATGAAGGCAGAAATGAAATAAATCACACAGTCATCCAGACAAGGAAATAACACACAATTATCTCATCATTTCTTGCCTGAATAACTATATAATATGTTTCACTTTTGCATTCAGGCTATTATATGTATATTCTCAGTGAATATGCTTATCTCACTAAACTACACTTAATTTTGTATTCCTGATGCTTGCATATTTCCTGGAAAAATGACAAAACCGAATAAGTATTTATTGGATTAAATTTTAGAATGACTTTAGCTCAAAATTACCCAAGGATAAATCTTGTCTCTATATTTTTTTTTTTCCTTCAGAGTGATAGTGATCAGGTCAGGCTGCCTCAGGACGCTCCGCTGGCATGTGAATTATTTTCGGTTGAAGACAATTGAGGCCCAACAGACTCAGAAGAGCTTTTGACTCTCCCTTAAGGCCTAACAGAATTTAGATAGGCAGCGCACTCCAGGAAGAGAGCTAATACCACAGATGATGTTTTACATCTAAAAACTTATCTGCGCATTGTGGAAAATATTTGTTTACCAAACATTCGTTCTTCGCATCTTTCTGTGAATTGTCTTCCTCCCTGTCTTTGAATTCCCACACTTCTAATCCCTTCTTTTTATGGCATATAAGTCTAAATTGCCTGATATCTGTCTGAAAGCTTGTCATGTCTTTGTGGAGTTCCTGTACATACAAAATTAACTTTTTTCTTTTTGTTAATCTGTCTTATGTCAATTTAATTATTAGGCCAGCCAAAGAACCTAGAAGAGAAGAAGGAAAAGTTTTTCTACCCTATAAGAGGAACAATAAATTTTCAAACTAAGCCCCAGAAATTGTTACTTTAATTTACTGAATATTTTCTACAGTACGAAAAGCAGCATTAGATCTTAGTTAATCATAGTCAATGGCATCTCAATTATAACTAACAGTTACCATTTATTGAGTGCTTACTATACACTTGTTAAAAGGTTTTATGTATAATTCTCAAATTTTCAACTTTATAAGGCGTGTTTGCTAGTCTTACCCTTAGAATTGGTGAAACTGAAAGAGATTAGAGAAAGCAAGTAATTTAGCCAGGGTGATACAGTTAGAAAATGGTAGATACAAGTTTAAAACTATGTCAGTCTGAGTATACAGTTTCTACTCCAAGGTCTCTGCTTTTCCGTCAACATATAACTCTGCCTCTTTAACCAAGTAATGTGTGCCCAGCCTGTATAGCAAGCAGTGTACATAGTATCTACTAAAGGAAGTGCCAGATTCTTCCTAGTGCAAACCATTGTTAGAATTCAAGATGGCTTAATACTTTGGATTAGGAAATGAATTGCATGACTCTAGTGATAAATACTCTCAGTCAAATAGGTAAGAACGTTGTGGTTCAGTATAAAAAAATAAAAGAAGTGGGTGTCATGGATGTAGCCCATGAGGGTAACTCTGTGACAAAGAGGAAACAGAGTCCAGAACTTGTGGGAGGGCTTTCAGAAGGTATGCAAAGAGTTATTTCTCCCAAACAACTATACTGTGGTTCAGAAGAATCTCCCCAGTATCCCCAGTAAGGTCTGGAGTGATAAACAAAAACCGCAATCAAGGATTTAAAGAAAATATGAGGCTTAATTATATTTCACTGAACACTATGCAGCTGTTAATCCAGTAAACCAGATCTTCCTGCTTCTGGGAATGAACCTACTGCTTTATCCTGCTGAGCCAGTGTCTGGAACTGCGTAGCCGTGTCTGGGAGTAGTTTCTACAGAGAGCTATGGAAGGCAGGATATTCAGGGAGGGAGGGGTTATGCTGTTAGGGTGAAATGGGAAGGGGAGAATAGCCTTTGCAGGGTTCATATATTTGCTGATATTATTTGTCTGAGGAGGCTTGGTTCTCTTTACTTTATTCAACCTGGACAGAAAGGGAAGGCATGTCCACGGGCACTATTTCATGGAGATTTTAAACAACACTTCCCTTAATTATTTATGATATTTCTTGCTTTTCTTATTGCCCTGGACCTCAAGCTCCACAGGAAATTGTGATACCACTGCTCCTTCTTGTTATATTTTTTTTATTGCTTTTCTCAATTACTTAAAGTTTGTATTGTTATTTAAATATCTATTATTTGTTCATATCATTTCTCCTCAACCCAATGGCAAACACCTTGAGGGCAGGAATATGTTGTAGAGATCAACTATCTTACAATCAGGCAAAATAATGGCCAATATGATCTGGTAGAGAATTCAGATATATTGATCTTTGTTCCAACAAAAGCGCCTAGGAGACATATGGCTTTGTAGCAAAGAGTGTTCTCCTTATTCACGGATTATTTTAACAGCAGGTGAAAGAAACCCACCTTAGTTCACCTTAATTGGGAATAAATATTTTGATTCATGGACACAAATCACAAGAAAGCCAAAATGAAGCCTGCCTTACACATTTAGAACTAAATATTATTATATTTACCACAATGCTTTCTGTGCAACGACAGAGATACAGAAACCTTCAATTTTTACATTTCCAAAACACTGAAACCAGAAGGAAAAGACTCTCATCGATAATTTACAAATCCCAGGGGAAAATTCCCAAGCCCATTTAAGAACTGTGAATAAAGAGGCAAGATACTAATAGCTCCCTTCAGTGGACATAGTTAGAATGTGGGGAGAAGGTGCAGTTCCTCAAAAGAATGGAAAGGCAAGTAGGTGAATATTTGTGAGCTGAAAAGCCATTATATTTTATATCTAATGTAGAATGTTATAAAAGGGGAGAAATAGTGTATTTCAGTATGTGCCGACTACCTACTATATGCCTTATAAACTTTATATACATTATAAGCTCATCCAAATATCCATTAAGGATAATAAATATGAAGATATATGGGATAATATCGGTCATTACATTTGTCCTCTAAGTTCTAAACAGAGTGAAACATTTATAATTAAGATAAAGATATAATAATACATCTTTAAACCATTAACACTAAAGTTTAATCTCTCTGTTAATCTTAAGATACTTCTTTGCTCAAAATTAGATAATTCAAAAATTCAGTCTTTAAGAGAGTTATTATTTGCAGAGTATCACACGCAAGTATTTTACAAGCACTATATCATTTAACCCTCATAAAAATACTAGAATGTAGGTGTTCATATTTGTTAGGATATAGGCTAAGCTACTTTAGCAATATACATTGACTTTAAAAAACTAGGTTTCTTTCTTTCTTAAGGAACACTCAGACATTTCAGGTTATCCAGAATGGGTGATCCTGAGGGTTCTGCCAGACTCAAGGTAGAGCTTCCATCTCTGAGTCCAGAATGGTGCCATTTCCTAAGTCCAGCTATTGGCATTTCTCATCCATTGGAAAAAGGAAAAAGGAAGTGGAGGACAAATGGGCTTTTTAAGGCTACGATCTGAAAATTGCGTTTATCATTTGTATTTTCCTGTTAGTCATAACTGGGTTAGATGGTCACATTTAGTAAGAGGCAGACTAAAAAAATGTAGCTGGGAGTGCAGTAATCCTACTACAATATATGTGTGTATGTGGGGAGTTGATTGAAGTAGAATTACTGGGATTTACTGTGAAGTTAATGTGTCATAAACTTTAGAACTCCTCACTTACATGGGCTCCTTTAAAGGCCTTGGGAGAGAGGAAGTTAGTAAATCATTCATTTATTTATTTTATATCCTTTTTTCCTTAACATTTTCAAAAGATAGATCTGCCCCTAGACAGGTAGAGCCTGTCTATAAAAGAAATACAGGGAGAAAACTTCTGGAGGTAAATTGACAGTCTCTGCCTCAAAATAATTTACTTTACCAATGAGTCCCAGAAAAGTTAAACATCTTGCAAAAAGTCACATGGAGTTAAAGCTGAAATTACAATGTAGGTTGCTATAGCTCAAAGACATTTCACTATTATATCTCTAGTGCATGATGTACTCATTACCTTTTAGAATTGTATTTCCTCCAGGCACTATCTCAGGAGAAAAGTTGGACAATCTAGAAAAGTTGGACAATAAGAAAATACAAGGTAATTGGCTACATCTCTTCGTCCCTATCTGTTCAGATGATCTTGGGAGACAAAGTGAAAGTGAAATAGAACATGCGAAGCCCAGCTGCCAAGCTGACATGACAGCCAGTTAGTTGGGGCAATGCCACTCTCAGAGCAGCCCAAAGGTTAATGACACAGATGCAGCCGAAGATCTGATGAATAGAGGCTGTGAACTCCATATCAATAACTTACAGCAAATGCCTGGAGGTGGCAGATGAAGAGGCCCATCATCAATTAACCATGGCAGCCCATTTTTATAAAATTGTCAGAAGGGATTATTAAATTTCACATCTTAATTTGCTTGGGGGGAAAATATCAAATAACACTAAAGGTTGCATTTTAAAAACATTTAGTGTAAACTCTTGCTTCCGGCCTCATGTCAAACTGTCAAAAAGGTGCTATACAATTTGATCCATGCTTTTCATTTTTCCATTTCTGAGCTAAGGTATTTCTTCATACTTATTATATTAATCTTACAAGTTTTTTTTTTAATCAGATTAATACCTTCCAGTTTAAGAATTTCATAAATTAGGGAAATATTTACTCATTAAGAAAACAACCTCAAAGTCTGAATATGAGAGCAAGAGGAATATTTATTCAGCATATCAATTTTGAGTGTACATTCCTCAAAGTAAAATACCAAAGAAAATACAGAACATTAGGTGTAAGCTTTGCTTTTTACAAATTTCCTTATTTATAGTATATTCAGAAAAACATGCTGCACTAAGTCATAGGGACTTTAAATGGTCTCTCTCTAGATATGATTTTTTTCATTTCAAGACTTAATTCAGAGGGTTTCATCTAACTTAAACTGCATTTACTGTAGATTAGCCTGATTATTCAACCTTCTAAAGTAAATCAAATTTCTTATATTTGTAAAATTCCTATAAATGCCAGAATTATTTGGTAGCACACTGGAAAAAATTTAAAAGACCAAATATGACACTTTTTAAAGGGCAATTATAATTAAATGCAACCACTACTAAAGTACAAGTTTTCATAGTATCCAGAAAACCATTCAATTATTCCACTCACCACATTTTCACACTTAGCAATGCGATGCTGTTTCAATAATTGTTTACTATTGTAATATGACTAGCCTAATACCCTCTTAAGAAAATTATTTTCTTTAGCACTAGATTAATATTATCCTGTGCTTCTAACTTTTTATTTGTAGTCAATTGTTCCCAATTCAATATCACAATCCCCTAATGTAATGATCTCTGATGGACATCACTAAAACTGTAAACTTGATTGTAACAAAATAAAATGTTTACACAATGATTAACTAGAGGTAGTTCACTGAAAAGAGCTCACAGCATAGCAGAGAGCTGTGGGAAATTGTTGAGAGTCACTATTCTATATATTGATAAAGATGAAGAAAAAGATTATAGAATTCTAGAATTATAAGACATAGGAATTATTTAGGCAAGCATTCTAATTAAACAGGCCATGGACCAAAAACTAAATTGGATAAAAGTCTTAAAATTGGCATCTGAACCAAGATTTGGATCTAGTGTTGTGTATACTGTAGCCTACTGCCTTAACTAAAATCATACAGTCCCCAAGATGGCATGGTTATACTGACAAGAGCAGTACTTGACTATACTTACTTGAATCAAGCAAACTGTAGATCGGCCTTTTATTCTCAGATGAAAACTTCCCACTGGTCCTTTGTCTCTCCATGTCTTCCCCATAAATCAACCTAGATGGAGGGCTGAATCATGTGGTTGTGGTGCTGAGAAAGTCTGCATCTCCTTTAGGTTCCAAAATGTTCCACCTTGTAGCAAGTAAATGTGAATTAATTGGTTGACTGACTGACTGACTGACTTCTAGACTAAATAGTTGATTGTCTAAACAAATTAGGGCTTTAGGGAGGCTTCTCATGTAAATTTCCAATGTCAAACAATTGATAAACTTGATTATCTGTAGTCCCAAGTTAAGAAAAATTTCTAATTGTAACTTAAATCTCTTCAAATATTTCTTAAAACCTCATAATTTTTTTCTGTTTACATAAAAATACTAGCTAAAAAATTAAATTATGTTGTGTCTAAGAATGAAATTATATAGTAATTCAACATCAATATCTGATATTATGTGATAGACCTAATAGACATAATATTTTTATTATGATACTCACGAAAATAATATAGCATTTATAATTCAAGAGTTGGTCATAATGCCATGTCTTTCAAAAGGCAACTTTTCAATACAAATTTTAAAATTAATATTATCATCTTGGGGATCAAATATATGGTAGCTGAAGGAACCTGGACTTTGGGTGGTAAACACACAATAAAGATACAGATGTCAAATTACAATGTGCACCTTAAAATTATATAATTGTATTAACTAATGTTACCCCAATAAACTTAAAAATAAATAAAAATGAAAAAATGTAATCTTTTTCTACCTAAAACTTACAGTAGTAAGTTGATACACTTTGTTCTGGCATTCATGTTTGAGAAAAAGTTTTGTAAACTTTATAGAAAAACATTTGGACAAATTAAAAATCATTGCAGCAATACATATAGACCTCATATTCCTTTGAATTTCTACTTCTTTTCTAATTTCTACATTTTTTATATTATGGGAAGACATTACCAAAGAAAATACAATAGTAAAAGATAACATTGGTTCTGAGGGAGAAAGATAGTGAGAATCATCTCTTTTGTGAGATCAAAGAATCTCTTCTTTCAATGTCCTTGTTAATGTGAACTGAATTAAAAATGTGAACATGTAAGTATATGGATTGCTTGATTCCAGTTTCACCTTTATTAGGTAACCTGTGTCTTATAAATTCCTTTCTTAAAGAACAATTTGTATGTTCATTTTTTCCTCTCAATTTCCCACTAAACTTCCAATTATTTTAAATATTATAGCAAGCCATCAAATAAATATGAAACATTTTAAGTACTACAGTAAAGTATCATGTAAACATGAAAATTTTCAAAAATTTGTATAATGATTGGTCCTTCATATTATCTTTAGGATTTAAAGATTTATATACAAATGTGAATGCTAACACTGAAATGTCTAACCTTCGTTCTATTATTACATGACAGAGTACTGACAGTATCATATTCTAACTTAACCAAAACTGAACTAAAATAGAAAGTATCATTGTAATCGGCCATATGGCTAATTCATTCTCAACTGGTTATTTTTAAAGACTCAGACGCCATTCCTCTCTAGAGGAATAAAAATAGCATTACTAGTGGGCACATCAAAGCTACATTGCTCAGCCAGTCATTGTGTTAGCTGGCATTAAATTCCTGAACAGTATACTATTACAACACAGGTCATCTGGATGACTATGAATGGATGGTCTTTATGTGATCGAGATTAATTTGGTAGACCTGGCCTTTGAGAGAAAGCCACAAAATACAACATTGATTCTCAAGCAGCAGGGATGAGAATAGGATCTGCACACAGATCCTAAAAATATATTCTAAAAGTACCCTCAGAAAGGGTTCTGCTTCTTGAACATAACTGTGATTCAATTTCAGATGATGACTTAGTAGCTTTTTTAAAAAAATCACATGGATAATTTTTTAATGCTTTATAAAGATTTGAAGAGTGTGTGGGGAGAGGGTGGGAGGAGGCTGATAAAAATGATACCATGGAAGAACTTCAGGCTGAACTTTGAACTTTAAGTTTTGTATTCAATTCTACGGTGAATGGCACTAGCTTCTCCTACAGGTTATGGGCTTCATGGATTTGGTAGCAGTAAAAGACAGATATGAGTCTCCATTTGGCCTCACGGATTGCAGTTTGTCCTCACAGGTTCCAATTTTTCTCTGTTTTTCCCTACTACACATCCAGCTTTCTTTCCAGGCTATTGACCTAGCTGACCTTTTGAGACTTGAGGCCTTGCACAAAATACACAGCAACAAGCTTATATAGATTTCTGCACCGGCTCTCAGAACTGTGTGAGGTGAAAGTCTCTAGAATAAATCTAAATAAATCTAAAGATTTATTCTATATCACTTATAGTGATTCTACTTCTCAGATCAAATCCTGACGGATAAAGTAATAATGCAGAGACATGAAAAAATTAAAAGGATTAATGCCCAAACACTCTGAAAGGGAGTTAGTATAATCTAGAAGCATGTCTTTATATTCTTTGATTTGATTCCATATCCCTGAATGCATACTTCTAACAACTTTATTTTACTTTAGGGACTATTTTATACAATAACACTGAGTTTCTCCAAAGGTAGAAAGAAAATAGCTCCTAATAACTACTCTTTCAAATATTCACTCTCAAGCCCACTAGAGTCTTCAGTCTGAAGTGTCAGTTCTACTTTTCCCTGCGTCCTTGCTGGCTTCTTGGAGATTTTGTCCCTCAGGCTGTGATAACAGCCCTTTGAAAAATTATCATACGTTTTTCTCTTTGTGTATTATGTGAAGTCTTTTTTTAAAAAAAGAATGTTATTAAAATATAGCAAACAATATTGTATTAGTTTCATGTGTACACCATAGTTATTCAACATTTATATACCTAAAGAAGTGACCACCATGATAAGTCCAGCAACTATCTGACACCATACAATGCCATCATAATATTATTGACTTTATTCCTCATACTGTACACCACATCCCCATGACTTATTTTATATCTGGAATTCACTCCCCCATCTCCTTTTTGGTTTTTCAATTAGAGTTTTCATTCACTATTATTTTAAATTAGTTTCAGGTGTACAGCACAGTGTTTAGACATTTATATAATTTATGAAGTGATCCATCTGAGTAGTCTAGTACCCACCTGGAACTATACATAGTTATTACTATATTATTGACTAGAATCTCTAGGCTTTACTTTACATCTCCATGACTATTTTATAACTACCAATTTGTACTTCTTAATCCTTTCAGCTTTTTGACCCTACCCCTAACCCCTCTCTCATCTGGCAACCATCAGTTTGTTCATTGCATCTGAGTCTGTTTCTATTTCTTTTATTTTGTTCTTTAGATTCCACATATAAGTGAGATCATATGGTATTTGTCTTTCTCTGTCAGATTCACTTCAAGAGTGAAGTCTTTACAGTTTAGCAGTTCACTGTAAACTTGTGAAATGATGCTCACATTTTCTTTTCCTTCTGTAAGGATCAGCCTAGCAGAAGCTGAGCAGAGCAATGAGCACACCTTCTAGCAAGTATTAAATCACCCATAATGTGAAAGATAGGAGAGTATATCAATTTTCTTACTAGATGCTACCAGATTGGCATTTCCTTTTATTTCAGCAAACTTGCTCTTTGGAAACCTGGGCATTCACTTCATTTTTATTCCCTGATAGCTGTTTCTAAGTCACAGGTCCACTGTGTAAGGCCTTTCTTTTTTCTTTACAATGTCATCAAATATTCTACAAGTATTTACTGATCACTTACCACGTAGCAGGCATAGAGTTAATCCTAGGCCTAGGCTGGGATGAAATGTGTGACGAGGGAAGCCTCTTCGGTTTGTCTAAGGACATAGCATATTCTTGGGTTATAGGGGCTACCTAAAGAGGAAAGCAGCTTTTGTTGAAATTAAAAATGTGTATATATAATGGTGTTTTAAAAATTTTACCTAATCTGTTGCTGCTAGAGTTTAGTGTAATCTGAACAGAATTCTTTTCTTGGTTAATCCTCAATATTTCCATCTCAGCATAAACAATGTTTGGCTGGGAAGAAATGGTTTACAGTAGATCTCTAGGATTTGCTTATTAGATATGCTATGCCCAAGGCTTGAGCTTTCTTCATCTTCATTTTACCCACTAAATGTACATTCAAATGATTATTCTATAGATGGCATTATAGATTGGGGAGTTCTATTGAAGAAATTAAAAAAAAATCAATTCCCCTTTTTAACCTTTTTCCATTCATCACTACATCCTATCACAATACAATAAGATAATATTCAGCTACTCATTTATACCAAACAGTAACAAAAGAAGCAATATCTATTGTTAACTTTTTACAAATGCAAGTTTAAAACTAAAAGAAATCAAACAGGGACTATATAAATGACTGCAATTTTACTAAAAGACAAGCTTATGAATTCACACACACACACACACACACACACACACAAACATCAGTCGCAGCATAAATCCCAAGGCAGAAACTCATAATTATGTCTATAGCAGAAGACAGGGTAGATGCGTTCTCAGTAGTATATTCAATTTTGTTAGATTTTCAGAACAAGTGACTGAGAAACAGTACATCTACCAAAAGCAGTGACGCCTAAAATATGTTTTTAAACCTAAGGGGAGGAGAGAACTTCCCTGCATTACCGTTCAGGTTAAAATACTTTCAATTCATTTTTCAATGTTGGCACTTTTTCTCTTACTATTTTATTAAGGATACATTAGTAGCTTTTAAACTTTAATAATTATAACAAAAAACTGCAAAAGTATGTATTAAAAAAATTTCTGAAAGCATTTTAATACTGTGAACCATGTGAAAAATGTACAAAACAAATAAAAAGATTTATATGCTGCCCTAGTCACTACTATTATTTATTTGTTCATTTATATCTGTACACTCAGTGCTTTTGGAAATTATTTAGGGAAACATAAAAATACACTGTATAATAAAAGTGTATCAAAAATAACTGAAGAACTGTGGCAAACGAAAATAAGTGTAGAAATAATAGAATAAATTCAAAAGTTATACAAAAATGCTTGCCCTGAAGTACAATAGCTAACGTCAAGCCTCTAATTTGTCAATGTGCTGTCTACAACAGTAAAGCAAGAGGGAACACAGCCAGTTACTTGAGCCATAGCTTCCACAATAAGAGATAGACTAGTTTCTCAAAGAAGCACATTTATTGCTCATATGGACACCACAGGGCTACTGGAAAATCATATCATCAAACCAAATGAATGCACAGATAGTGAAAGCTTTAAACGTCTGTAGCAAAAATAATAGCAACAAGAATATTAGTCTAGCAAAATGTGCAGCCCATTTTAATCATACTTCCTTATTTTAAGAGTGTTTTTGTGTGCGTATGTATGTATTCTCCAGTAAACTACCCACAGGTATTTAATAATAAAAGATCATAGTACATATTCCAATATACATGTCAATCGCTGAATACAAAGCAGGAAATTGTTGGAAGACATACTGAAAGCAAAAATATATCTTTAGTTTTAAAATAGCTGATATGAAGTTATTCTTTCTGACATTAATTACATAATCGATTCGGTTGGCTCAAAATTTAAGAAAATGCATTCCTGTCAATTACATATAAGAGAATATGTATCTTTCTATTCTTTCTATAAAGAACTGGTTTCTAAGTCAAGCAAAAGTGGCAGCAAGTCGAAATTTTTCCTACCAAACTTGAATTTTTAAAAAAGAATTAAAATATGAGTGCTGTATAAAAACCAACAATGAGGTGTTTGCATTGATTCCAAATAGCTCTCTTCTCAGGTATTGTAAAGTGTGAAATAAATTTAGAGTACCCTGGTAATATTTTAAATTGCCTAAATCCAGTCAATCAAGAATGTCTAAAAATAGACTTTTGATTTACATGGGTCAATAAATTCCTTTTTTCATTAAACAATTTTGAGTTTTGGTCACTTTTAATCATAGTACAGATATATATATAAATTGAGTCCAAATCACTGGATAAAGAACAAAGTCAACAAAAGTTCCACATTATCTAATATTATTCTTAACAGATATTTCCACAAAAATGATATAAAGAGTTCAATAATGAAATCATCATACTGAAGCTAGCCTACTCTTCAAACAGAAAATTGATGGTAAAAGCCAAGATTACTAATTGCCAAGAACAGGGTTTACTAAACATTTTAGATGGAATATCCACTAAGTTAATAGGAGTATAAATCGTGAAATAGAAGCTTGCTTTAAAAATGAATAAATTCACTAACTCTTTCAGCCTAACTCATTCCACTCTCCTTTGTTACTTCTAATAATCTTTCAAGTCTACTCTTAAATGTCTCCTTTCCAGAAACCCTTTCCTCAACTGAAAAACTACACCGATATTCCTGTTACAATTTCTAGTTATATCTTTAACATAGTTTTTTTAAAATTAAGAATTACATTTCTATACTTTCGTATAATTATTTAATAATATTATCCCCATTCCTATAATCTGTGATTCTTATGAGTGCATTATTTTCTCTTTTTCCCTCTCCTTCTCTCCCTCCCCATCTCCCTCCTTCCATCTCTCTCTATCTCTCTCTCTCCCTCTCCCTCTTCCTCTCCCTCTCCTTCTCTCTCTCTGTTTCTACTGTATCCCCATCACCCAGTGTAGTATCTGGTACTAGCAGGCACTAGATCAATCTTTGTTAAATGAATGAATGAATGAATGAATGAATGAATAACCGGATGATAGAATGGGTGACTGGTTTAATATGCATGTACTAAAAAAGTTCTTACAAATAATCACTTCCCCTTCCCAGTTCTGGAGCCCTGCATTATCAAAATTAAAACAAAGCAGTAGTTGGACTATATCACTTTATCTTACTATAAAATGAAGCAGAAATTGACAATTTAGCTGTGCTGAGCAAATCGACTTCTACAGATCACATTATTTCTTTTGTAGACTACGTTTTTCCTGATGTTTGTTCCTAGGCAGATCCTTATATTTTAGTAGCAGGGAACGAGGTCTGAACTCACTGGGAGTAAATTAGTTGGAAGTATGTCATTTGTTGAATATAAAATAGAAAGAGGAAATTGCATGGAATTGTTTAAGATTGATGCTGGAGAGATGTGAATGAGTGTATGCTACGTGCTAGGTATATTTTTATAACACTTCATGATAAATAAATTTTAAAAATTTAAATAACTCACCTAAATAACTAATCAGTAGTCAGCATGTGGATTATAGAATACAATGAAACATTCATGTGACTCTAAAATGCAAACATGAGCTTTCCACTATAACAAATGATCTCCTCAAGAAAAATTATAATTTGAATGTCTATTTTACTATTCTAATATATATACTAATGTTTGATAGTAAAATTTTAAAATGATTAAATAAAAATTATCTTTACTAGAAACATGCATGAAATATAAAAGCATCTGAGGAGCTTGTACTTTTAAGAGAAAGGCAACAAAAATATGTATTATGCAAAGAAAAAAATGAATAAAAGTTCATAGAGCTACATAGAAATGAAAATATTTTTGTGAGTCTATTTAATAAATATCATCTAAACAATGCAGTATCCAGTGCAACTAAAACCAGAAAAATAGAGCAACAAGGACATATGCACATGAGATACTGTGAATATAAAAACTGCATTTTAAAATTGCATGCATTATATGATCCCATTCATTATGAACATAGTGATAGAGAAATACCATATTTAATCAATTCTAAAATGGTTATTTTGCTGCTTATTTTCCTGTTTGCTCTCAGATCCATTTCCCACCCATCCTTTGCTCTGCTAACCTTACGAACTCTGTTTCCTTGGCTTCTTGCCAGCTGGCTTCCTTTCAGTTTCCACTAATGGAAGGCATATGTGAGCAACTGGGGGTGGAGAAGGGAAAAGGCAAGATTCTTGCCTCTCCCTGCTGTAGAAGGCCTCCTCAGCCAGCCATCAATTCCATGGCTCTAGTTCCAACCAGTCTCTGGCTCCATGGTTCAAGCTCCCGCCGTGATTCTAGTTTCTGCCAGGCATTCTGGCTCATGTGCCGAATGCCAACCACCACTTCATCCCTTTATTCTTCTACCCTGAAATTGAGAGCAGCTTCCTTCAGGGGCTAATCTCTAGTTGTCTAACCTACATCGATTTGCCTTTTTAGCTCTCTTTTTCTAAGTAGTTCTCTATTAAATTACTTTTATTGAATTACCTGACAGTTCTGTTTCCTAACTGGACACTAACTTATGCTCACATTGTTTTGATGTCCTAACGTCTCTGAAATTGGACTGCATTTTATAATTCTTATTGATGAGATAGCAAAATTGATCCTGGCAAAGGAATGGACCCCAAATCTGGGGCGTTCGGTTGAATATCTTAAGAAACAAGAAGATCATGATAATAATATGGGAGAATACATTCTGGAACAACAAACTTTGGATTCGAAGTGAGGATCACAATGACGGGTTGAGATCTCCTTAATAATATTCTTATTTGTCAGGATGATGAGAGGGAGATAATACAAGGACATGTATGTAGTAATTAAAAAATTCCAGGCACTGTTTGAAGTACTTTACATATATTTCCTTATTTTATCTCTCCAAAAACCCAGTACTATTATTGTCTTTAACTTATTCATATAGACTAGTGAAGAAGCCAGAATCATTTGGAGAAAGAAGGACAATAAATATGCATAATTAGATAATGTAAACCTTTAGTTTTTATAGTGATTGACCCTAACCTTAGTGCCTGTCATATATCCCAGATACCATGAACTAAAGATCACTAAAATTCTGAAAACCAGAATAGAACCTTTTTTTCTTTTAAATCTCCTGGAGGCAAAGGATCATGGTTACTGAAAGGGTGAGGTTCTACTCTATCATTAATAATCATACAATAAATAAATTTTTGATATCACTTATTTTTTTTAAAAAATCATTTTATAAATGAAAATCAAGTAGATGAAAATAGCCCAAATATTAATCTATTGCTGCATAAGAAATAACCACATTTGGTGGCTTAAGACAAGAAATTTACTATGTCACACAGTTTCTGAGGGTCAGGAATTCAGAAGTAGCTTAGCCGTGTGTTTCCGAGCCATGTGGCTCAGGGTCTCTCATGAGGTTGCAATCTAGCTGTTGATTGATCTGTATCTCTGTGACTGGGGCTAGGGAATCTGTTTCCAGATTCGCTCACATAGCTATTAGTAGGAGGTTTCAGTTCCTCGCCATGTGGAGTGCTCCATAGGGTTCCCCCAGATCAAGTGATTTGGGGGAAGGAGAGGGAGGAGGAGGGAGAGACAGAAAGAAGAAAGAAAGGGAGAAAGAGAAAGAGGTGGGGAAAGAGAGTCATCATATATCATATATCATATATCAGCAAGAGGGAGAGGGAGAGAGTTGGGAGCTAAAATCTCTTACAATTTAAACTCAGAAGTAATATACCATCCCTGTATTTGATTCATCTTATAGACCACCCCTAGTACAATTTACAACACGGGTATAGATATACTGGGAGGCATTAAGGGCCATCCTTAAGGCTGGCTACCACATAGTCCTTGACCTGGAATCCAAAGATTTGGGTTAATAAAATCATTAGGGTAGTAGAGCAAGGTGAAACCCCAATCTTTCCTGACCCTCCCCCAAAGCTCCATGAGTAGAAAAGAAGACCTTTGCCCTTCCATTTTAGAAGTACTGTATATCCTCCTGACTTTGTCTCATCCTTGGGAGATATAAAGCAATAGCGTATTTGAGCAGTGAAATGATACACTGAATATCCCCTTAAAATCATGAATTCC
Source organism: Pteropus medius (assembly GCF_902729225.1). NCBI lineage: Eukaryota > Metazoa > Chordata > Mammalia > Chiroptera > Pteropodidae > Pteropus > Pteropus medius. The sequence continues at coordinate 16,992,019 of NW_024346062.1, forward strand.
CCTGCATTTATGTATTCTCCAGTTAAAGCAATGATTTATTATAAAAACCTATTGTTAATCAGAAGTTGAGGCAGTTTCCTTAACGGGAGCTGAATAGAGTAGCAGAGCAACTGTACCTACACCTTTGAGATGCCACATTCTCCATTCTGTCAGAGTTCTCATTTATCCTCCTGGGATCCATAAAATAGTTTGGCTCTTCAAGGATTTATGAATTCTTCTTTGATGTTTTCCTGAGAAGTTTTCTATATGCTTCAAGACAGAACATTGAATTGAGTTAACCCTAAAGCAAACCTACACACTTGGCTGAGAATTTACACACTGTTCTTTATTCGATCTGAATTAGGTTAGTAGGAGTGATGTAGTCTAGAATGACAATTAAGCATGTAACTTACTATTTGTAGAGAAAGAGTTTTATACAGATAGTACAGACCTTACATTAAGTTAGCCTCTTTAAACGCAATTTTTTTTTTATAAGACACGCATTTTTCAGTGTATTACCAGGTAAAATCAATGTATACACTTTTAGAATAGGCTCACCATCAGGGAGAATTAGAGCAAGCAAGAAGTATTTTTGTGCTAAGCTTTACTGCTCAGAGTGACCACTTACATGGAACAAATGTAGTTCAAACATCAGCAGGTCTATTCTTCAAAAGTGGGCTCTTTTTTTCACCTTATTGATTTTTCTCTGCTCATTATGGATCACTTCATCTCCTTTTGATTTGTTTCTTTTACTGACTTGGCACTTCTTGTAGGTGCTTCACTTTTCACTAATGGCAATTGCTGGCTATTGACCAAATATGACATGACTACTGAATCAAAACTTTTTACATTATAGCTCAATAATGGTAAATGCAATTTTATACACTCCAAATTAGTTCTACCAATAGCATTAAGAAATGTAGGGACCAGACAGGATAAAATCATAATAAAAATATCTAACATCACAACCACAGTTTAGATTGTTTCAAATACTATTCAGTAAGATAATTTTGTTTACCTAGAATAAAGTGAAGGAGAAGATTCTACAAAATCCCATGTACTTAATGAATATCTGTTTTCTTTTACTGGAATTTTTATGCTACTTGGTAAGAGAACTGCGAAAATAAAATTAATCCTATATGGTAACTATTTGGTCACTGACTAAACAAACCAAAGAAAACAGTGATTTTGTTTTTTTCTTAAATGCTGCATTTGCTAACTCTAACTTTCTCAAAGATAGTAATTGTTATTTAGTAATTGTCAGTATTGAATGACAGAAAACTGTGTTATATCCACTGTTTTCTAACCTATTCCTATGACCTACAGGAGTTACTGACTCTTCATTTTTTCCCAAAAGGTTGAATTTGTAATATAACATATTTTATGGAGCAAAAAATGGAAGTATGTTCTTTTGTGAAATATACATGTTTTGGAAACACGGATATTCAGATACAGGATGGATAAGGCATAGACAGGATGAGAGAAGCTAAAAAGGAATAAAAAGTATCCTAAAGTTTTTGTCATATTTGTGAGGGCCCCAGAAATGATGTATGCATCTTACAACAGGGCACACTAATAGGAACTAGAAGAAATACAAGTTGCAGTTATGTGCATTGAGACTTTATTCAAATTCTTATTTGGATACAGCCTTTTCCTTTCTCTGAGCATACTACATTATCAATTATGTGAATGAGTTAAGTCAACACTTCATTACTGACTGCCTTTCCCATTCTCCTCAGTGGTTTTACTATACCTTTACTACTCTCCTTGAATCTCTAGCTTTCCTCTTGACTGACACCCTCACCTTGGACTTCAAATATGGCCAGTCCTTTCTACCCAGAAATTGAACAAAATGATCAATGTACTTCAGCTTCCACTTCTTTATCCTCTTCTGCCATAGACCCTCAAGTGTAATTTACACCCACTTTTTTCACTCTTATGCCTCCTAGAGTCTTGAATCCTGCACTGTATTTTTCTTTCCTTTACCACTCCACTAAAAATACAGGAAATTGATTTCTGGATTGTCAAATAGACTTTTCACTTTTTACCTGCTTTGATTTCTTTATGATATCTGTCTTGGACAGTTCTTTCTCTTTTAGCTTAACTGGCAGCACTATTTTGACTTTCCTTCTTATCATACACTATTTTTTATCTTGCTAGTTTAACATTAGTTTTCATCTGTTCTCTGATCCACAGAACATCTTTGTTCCTGTTACAGTCTTTCTACAGTCTCTTCCATGATATCTACTATACAAAATTATTTCTCCTGTATTAAACTTTCCTCTTAGTGCAAGCCTCATTTTAAATCACCTACCAAACTAAACATCTATATAGCTCTCCAATAGAAATTTTAGGTATATGATGGACAAAAATAGTATTAATAATAATTATTATATTGTGATAGAAATAGCAATATATTTAATATACATTATATTTTAATCTCCGTAATAACCTCTTGAGAGGAATTACTCTATGTATTTTGTCATGAACGAAACTAAGAATCAGAATAATTAAGAAAGTGCATAATGTCCAAAAAACAGTAAAGACATGTACCATAATTTGAATTCAACTCTAGGGCCAGTAAGGGAAAGTATAATGATTTAACTGATTGCTAAATTCTACTGCTTCTAAAACAAATTTTACACACACAAAAAAACCCCTGCTTTTCCACTCTTTTAAAACTCAGTTAATGACTCAGCACCTACCAATCACTTACACAGCAAATCTAAGCGACAGCTCTGACCATTCCATCTTTAATAATAACTACATCCATTTTTTTTGAGTTTTGATAAACGGGTGCCGAAGTGTTTTTAAATAAATACCCTGCTTCCATTTTCTCTACCATGACTCTTATTCAGACTTCCTAATCTCAACTTCCACTTACTACCTGAGTAACATTCTTAAACTTAAGCTTTTTCATATTATTCCTTTGAACAAACTCTTTCAATTATTTTAATTTCACACATAAAATTCATACTCCCAGCCCTCTCATTCACATATTCATTATTATTTCTAGTTGTCTCCCTTGTCACTGAGGCCCATGACCTTTTTGGCTTTAGATTCATTCCATCATTATTCGGTGTATGAACATGCCAGTCACTTTCATACCTTCCCTTATTCTTTGCCTCATGCTCTTCTTTCCATCCTTATTTTCTTCCCTGACTAGAAATCCAGTTCATCTCTATTCATCACTGATATATTTGAATTTGAATAGGTCTGTTATATGTCTGTCTCCCCAAATAAACTGACAGGTTTTCAGGGCAAGAGCCAGGTATTCATTTTCACAAGTCTGCTCTTTTTGCCCTAGAAACTGCATTGTCTAAAGCTTCTTACACAGAAAAGTTCAGACTGAAATTGTTGTTTCACAGTTATGGTGGGATAATAAGCGAAAGTTTTAACACTCATATATGTAATTTTGAGATCCTGGGAAGTCTACAAAAGTGAGAATAATCATAATAACCAACTTTTTTATAAATTAGAGTGTGACAATGACAATCCCACCATAGTATTACATAGTAACATTTCAGAACACTTATAACATGAAGTAAATCTTTAAAAATTTCAGAAATAGTAAAAAAGATTATACACAAAGAATAGAAGAGTTGTAGATGAGCATCATATTTCTCAAAATCTATAGCTATAAACATGTTTTCTAAAAATTAAGAGTAACATTAGGAAAATACAAATTTGACACAAAAACATTCAAATCATAAATGGGAAAATGCAATAAATAAAAGTTTTATTTTAGTACAATTCATAAAAGACAAGAAAAGAATGAATAAGAAAGCCTAAAAACATGAAATGAAAAATCAACTAAGATACATAAGATAAAAAGGTTATTACAATAAGTGTAAATTAAGATTTAAAAACTCTCAGTAAATTCAGGTTTATGTAGTTTACAGCAGACAAACTAAAAATAAGCTAATAAGTAAACAGATAGGCAAAAATATAGCAGATAAAGGCAAACAAACATATTGTAATATTGCAATTTTATATTAGATGGCACAGTAGTCAAGAAAAAAGTCTTATTTTAAATTATGGGAAAAATCTAAATCTTTCATAATGGGAAAAGTTGTCATACTATGAGCATTTATAAACACATTCCTTTAATATAGCAGCAAGATATATAAAGCAAGAGTATTAGAAACAAAAATTATTTATCATCCTCTCTTCAAAAAGATTCATGTTAGAAGGCAATAACTTATTTATCTCAGAATTCAACAGGCTAAGAAGACAAAGAAATGATAAAAAAAAAATTGAATATCATTCTCAATATTCTTAGAATTTTATATTGTAGCCTAAATATTCTTTTTAAATTTACAGAGTATTTATAAAAATCAGTTGTCTTTTGCCACAAAAAAATCTCAATAAAATTTCCAAATAGTAACCATAAAATCAACAGTCCCTAATTTCAGTGCAACAAAAAATTATTTTAAAAACTAACATAAAACAGGAAATTTAAAATATCAATCCTCTATTTTTTTAAAGAAACCGAATTTTAAAAAGTAGTCTGTTTCAAATTAGTACTGATGAAATATTGTTGTATGCAGTAAAAAAATGTACACCTTAATTCCTTTAATTAGAAAGATAAAGTATAGAAGATAAATTATGCATTTTAACTCACGAAAGTAAGTAAAAAGCAATAAGATATATCAAATGAATTTAGGTGGATGCTATTAAAGTGGATTTTAAAAGAAAAACCCTCAAAGAACTTAACATGTAGTCCCACTTGTTTATTTCATTTATGTTATCTATCTTTTGATATCAAATTCATAAAGTCATTGCTAAGACCAATGTCATGAAGTTTTCTCCCTATATTTTATTTTAAGAGTTTTACAGGTTCAGGTTTTATGTTTGAGTATTTAACAAATTTTGAGTGGACTTTCGTATATCATAGAAGCTAAGGGTCCAATTTTATTCTTTTACATGTAAATATCCATGTTTCCCAACACTATTTGTTGAAAAGACTATCCTTTTCTCCTTGTGTGTTCTTGTCACCCTTCTCAATGATCAAGTGACTATATATGACTGGATTTATTTCTAGACTCTCTATTCTGTTCCACTGGCCTGTATGTCTGTCTTTAGGCCATACCATAGTCTCCTGATTACTATAGCTATGTTTTGAAATCAGGAAGTATTATACTTCCAGCTTTGTTCTTTCTTGGGATTGATTTTGCTAATCATGGTCTTTAGTGGTTCCATATAAATTGTAGAATTGCTTTTTCAAATACTGCAAAAAATGAATTTGGAATGTTGATTACATCAAAGTTACAACCATTTGCATGGCAAAAGGAACAATCAATAGAGTGAAAGAACCAAATGATTGGGAGAAGATATTTACAAATCATATATCTAATAGTGAGTTAATCTCCAAAATACATAAATAACTCCTATAACTCAATAACAGCAAATAAATAAATAAATAAATAAATAAATAAAACTAATAACCCGATTTAAAAATGACCTAAAAATTTGAATAGATATTTCTCCAAAGAAGATACACAAATGGCCAACAGGTATATGAAAAAAAATGCTCATTGTCATTAACCATCAAGGAAACGCAAATCAAAACCACAATGAGATATTACCTTACACATGTCAGAATAGCTATTAAAAAGAGAAAAGACAAATGTTGGTAAAGATGTAGAGAAATTAGAACCTTTGTACACAGTTGGTGGAAATACAAAATGGTGTAGCCACTATGAAAAATTACAAGAGGGTCTTTAAAATTTTTTTAAATGAACTACCATATGATCTAGCAACTCCTGTATATATACCTAAAGAAACCAGGATATTAAAAAGATACTAGTACTCCCATGTTCATTGCAATACTGTTCACAATAGTTACAATGTAGAAACAACCTAAATGTCCATGGACAGATAAATGGATAAACAAAATGTGGTATATACATATAATGGAATATTACTGAGTCTCTAAAAAGAAAAAAATAATACTGTTCTGGTCAGATGGCGGAGTAGATAAATGCTGTGCTTGCCTCCACTCACAACCACATTAAAATTACAACTAAACTACAGAACAACCATCTTTGAGAATCACCTGAAGTCTAGCAAAACATAAGGACATACAGAGGAAACCATCTCAAGACTTCTAGAGAGGGCAAAGGCACAGAACTGGCTGGTCCCATTGCCACATGTAGTGTTTAAAAATTGAAAAGGATAGCTCAGCTGTAAAGGTCTCCTCTGATGAGTACAGGGCTCCAGCCCCATCCCAGGCTCTTTCAACCAGGGTTCCAGTGCCAAGAGAAGTCCCCATGGTTTCTGGCTGTGAAAACCTGCAGAGATTGTGGCTGAGTGAAACAGAGGACCACTGGAGTCAAAGGCTTCCTCTTAAAGCGCCCACACATGGATCTATTTGCTGGCAGACTCACTTGCTCTGAGCTCCAGCACTGAGGCAGCAGCTTGAAAGGTGCCAGAAACATATGAGGAGGAACAGCATTGTCTAGCTTCGAGGCAAGGGCTTGAGAGGCATTTTTCTCCCAAACAGAAGTGCTGGCAGAAGCCATTGTTCCTTTGTTGAGCTCTCCCCCAAATTAGCATGCAGATGCAGGTGGGCACCATAGCTGAGACTCAGTCAGCCTGGCTAACACTGTTCACCTTACCATGGTGATTTCCTGAGATCTCACCCCACCCAACTTGTAGGCCCACCCAGGTCACTTCCAGTGGCAATTTGATACAAATGGTCTGTCCTGGCTCATGCTGCAGACTTTCCTAAAATTTCCCAAAAGTTCACAGATCCCAAACAAGCAGCACATGGACTTTGGCATGCACTGAACCTCTTGCTGAACAGCCCCCCAAGCCTGGCACTAGTGGCAGCTGGCCTTGGTTTGCATCTTAGTCCCCCAACCCCCACCCAGGCACTTCCAAGCCCACAAAGTGGCAACCATCTGCAGATCACTTTTTAGCTCATACTAAGTAGCCTCAGGCATGACACAGGCATCAGCTGAGCTTAGCCAGCACCAGAGCTCCTCTCAAGAGGCCCCAGAACCAACACATCTGGTAGGTTACTTCAGATCACACCAGAGCACCACCCAACCACCTCCACAAATGACACACACTAAAGGCAGACTCAGCAAGTATCAGAGCCCTGCTGAAGCAAATCTTTCTCTGTAAGGTCAGCCACTGCACAACAGCTCCTCCACAATAGCTAACCAGTCTATATAACAATCAGCCTGAGGGTCAATCCCTCCCATCAATATGCCAATAGCAATCAAGACTCAACTACAACAGGAGGGCACACACAACCCACACAAGGGACACACCTGGAGCACCTGGCTCAGGTGACCAGGAAGACTGTGCTCCTGGGCTACATAGGACATCTAATACATAAGGCCACTCTACTAAGACTGGGAGACACAGCAGCTTTATTTAATACATAAAAACAAACAAAGGGAGGCAGCCAAAATGAAGAGATAAAGAAATATGTCTCAAATGAAAGAATAAAGCTTCAGAAAAAGGACTAAACAAAATGGAGACAAGCAATCTACTAGATGCAGAGTTCAAAACACTGGTTATAAGATACTCAATGATTTCAACTTCAACAAAGATATGGGAAACATAAAAATGGAGATAGAAAACATAAAAAAGAACCAGCAGAAAAGAGTAATACAATAATTGAAAGAAAGAACATATTAGAGGGAAGCATCAGTAGATTCAATAAAGCAGAGAATCAAATCAGTGATTTGGAAAATGAGGTAGCAGAAAATATCCAATCAGAACAGTAAACAGAAAAAAAAGATCCAAAAAATGAGAATAATTTAAGGGGCTTCTGGAACAGCATCAAGCATACCAACATTTGCATCATAGGGTACTAGAAGGAGAAGAGAGAGAGCAAAAACCTATTTAATGAAATAATGACAGAAAATTTCCCTTAGCTGGTGAAGAAAATATACATACAAACCTAGGAAGCCCAGAGAGTCCCAAACAAGAAAAGCCCAAAGAGGCCCACGCTGAGACACATTATAATTAAAATGCCAAAGGTTAAAGACAAAGAGAGAAGCTTAAAAGCAGCAAGAGAAAAGCAGTTAGTTACCTAAGAAGGTCCCATAAGATTGTCAGTTGATTTCTCAACTGAAATTTTGCAGGCCAGAAGGGACTGGCACAAAATATTCAAAGTGATGAAAAGCAAGAACTTGCAAACAAAATTTCTCTACCTAGCAAAGCTATCATTTAGAATCGAAGGACACATAAAGAGCCTTCGAGATAAGAAAAAGCTAAATTCATCACCACCAAACCAGTGTTGCAAGACCTGTTAAAAGGACTTCTTTAAGAAGAAAAAGGAAAAAAGATAAAAAATATAGATACTAAAACAGCAATAACTATATCCATCGACAATTACTTGAAATGTAAACAGATTAAATGTTCCAATCGAAAGACATAGGGTGGCTGAATTAATAGGAAAACAAGACCCTTACATATACTGCCTACAAGAAATTCACTTCAGGTAGAAAGACACACAGATTGAAAGTAAATGAAGAAAGATATTTCATGAAAATGGAAATGAAAAAACAAAAGCTGAATAAACTTATACCAGACAAAACAGACTTTGAAACAAAGGCTATAACAGGAGACAAAAAAGGAACCAGCAATTACACCTCTGTGTATTTATACAAAGAAACCCAAAATACCAATTTGAAGACAAATGTATTGAAATGTTCATTGCAGCATTATTTACAATAGCCAAGATATGGAAGCAACATAAGTATCTATTGATAAATGAATGGATAAAGATGAAGTGGTACATATATGTAATGGAATATTGCCCAGCTAAAAAAGGAATAAAATCTTGCCATCTGTAACAACATAAATGGACCCAGAGGGTATTATGCCAAGTGAAATAAGTCAGAGAAAGACAAATGCCATATGACTTCACTTATATGTGGAACCTGAAAAACCAAATAAATGAACAAACAAAACAGAAACTCATAGATACAGAGAACATTTTGAGGGTTGCCAGATGGAAGCGGGGTTGGAGGGATGTGTGAAAAAGAGGAAGGGATAAAAAAGTACAAACTGGTAGTTAGAAAAGTCATGCGGATGTAGAGTATAGCACGGGGAATATAGTCGGTAGTATTGTAATAAATATGTATGGTGTAAGACGGGTGCTAGATTTATCTGAGTGATCACTTCGTATGTTATATAAATGTCTAATCACTATGTTGTACACCAGAAACTAATATAATATTGTATGTTAACTATAACTGAAAAGTTAAAAAAATATTTTAAAAAAGGAAATTTCTGTAATATGTGACCACATGGATGGACCTTGAGAACATTAAGTGAAATAAGTCAGAAACAGAAAGTTAAATATTGCATGATTCTACTTACATGAGTTATCTAAAATAGCTAAATGCATAAAATCAAAGATTGGAATGATGGTTACCAAGCACTGGGGGGAGTAGGAAATGGGGAATAATTAGTTCATAGGTATAAATTTTCAGTTAAATAAAATGTATAAGCTCCAGAGATCTGCTTTACAACACGGTACCTATATTTAACAAGAATGTATTGTATACTTAAAATTTGTTAATAAATCTCAGGTTAAGTGTTCTTGCCACATTAAAAAAAAAAAGTTAGCATGATTAATAAGACTACGAGCTGGAATTTTGAAATGACCAATGAAATGGACAAACTTCTAGTAAGTCCGCTAAAGAAAATAAAGGAGATATATAAAAAAAATAAACATTGTTAATTACAATAGGAATATAATGACAGATAACAATAGGATTAAAAATTATAAGGGCAAAAATTATATTATGTTAAATTTAGAGATATTTATATAAGAAATATATAATAGCATAAACTACCAGGGTTAATTGAAAACTGTATGAAACCTAAGGAAAACAAATCATATAAAGTTAATGGAAAAGCCAGTGATCTATCTTGTTCCTTATTCGATGTTATTGGAAAATAGCTCAAAAATAGAAAATCAAAGACTCATTTTATTTGTAAAGGTGCAGTGGATTTGCATTTTACAAATGAATTAAGTTCTGAACTATGTCCCTAAGGTGAAAATCTGTTTAATATTTGAAATTACTCCTGAAAACCTCTTAAAATGCTCATAACAACATATGTTGTTTTGTGTTTTGTAAAGGAAGGTCATAATATATTAATCTGTATATGCACCATGTTACAATAGATTAAATATTTGCTTTGTATTTAGGGGCCCTGTTGGTTAAAAAATACATTTAAACACCAGAATAAGAAGTTATCTTAGAAAAGTCTTCCACAATGAGAGGCAAACAGAAACTGAGTTCATCTGAATAGAGAAATTCCTATCTTCCTTTATCATGTTTATTTCAGAAAACGGATGCCCTGAATGGATGGCAGAAAAATACTGCTCATTAATAATATTCAATATTTAGTAATTTTACCCTTGAAGGAAATTTACTCATCATGATAAAACCATACCCAGAAAAAAAATGCAACTCTGTGTACTCTGGTATAAAACACCAGAACCAATTTATGTAAAGAAAAGAAAGATAAAAGAATGTCCACTAATACCACTAGAATGCCATAATGTGACATTATATTGGAGGTAATAACTGAAGCAATATATCAACTGAAATAAATAAGAAAATTTTTGAATGATGAGGCAAATTTTCACTATTTCCAAGAATATAATAGTTAAGCGGAAAAAGTAAATTGTACAAAGAAAAAAAATACTATCAGATGTTATAGAAGAGTTTAGTAAAGTGCTACGCACAATATCAATATGCTGAAATTAATATCATTTTATATACTATTTTTTGAAAATGAGATTAAAATTCATAATGGCAGCAAAAACTATGAAACATATAGGAATAAATCAAATAAGAAATGAGTGAGATCGATAAACTAAACTGTAAATCTTTCTCAAAGTACATAAAAGATAAGAGAAATATACACTGTTCTTTTAGATAAGAAGATTCCATAAAAACATAAAATGACTCAACATTTTATGCTAATAAATGCTAATCTCAATAAATGCTAACCTCAAACAAATTCTCAGAGGTTTTTGTGGGAAGGACAACAAATTTATTCCACAGTTTATTTGTATTAGTAAATGTTTTAGAATAGCCAGGAAATTTTGAAAAGGAAGAGAATAAAAGAAAACTGAAGTATTTTTTTAATGTGACATTGATGCAATACTTTATAAATAGATCAAAAGCAAATTAGTAGTCAAGAAAAAGACACCTACATATATGAGGAATTATATGGAAAAGGGAAATTTTCACTTCAACAGAGAATGAATAATAGAGGATAATTCCTAGTGAAAAATAAACTATAACTGCTTTAACAATTTAAATTTTATGTAAAACATATAATAGTAGAAAAATATTTTTATACATTCCTGACATAAGGGAATGCTTTTCTAACCATGATACAAACAAGATTCCATAAAAGAACTGATAGATTTGGCAATAAAATTTAAAAGTTCTGTATATCACCAGAACTTATAGTCATAATGAAATGACACAGAAAGAAAAATATATTCTACATATATAACATAAAAAAGAGTTAATCTTCATGATATATTAAGAGCTCCTACAAGTCATAGTAAAACAGAGTATTTTAGAAATTTAGAACCAATTTTCACATGGAGTGCAAAGATGAAAGTAAAGGAATGTTTATCACTACATTGTTTCTAGAGAAAATATTAGAAACGACCCAAATGTTCATCAGCCAGAGCATTTATGGATGTTTCAGAGTGAAAGTGTTCCACAGGGTAAGAAATGTGAAAGATCCAGTTGTTTCATATTCTTTCTATACTTTGTAATGCTAGTCTCTAATTTAAGCCATTTTGGTGGCTGCATAAGAGTTATCTAGTTATTGCTTTAGCTTACATATCTTTTGACTATTGAGTTAAGCATCTTTTCTTATGCTTATTGGTCATTTTAGATACTCTTTTTATCAAGAGCCTGTACAAGTCTTTTGCTTATTTCCCAGTTTGTCTTTTTCTTACAGACTTATAGAAGCTCTCTCTATATATTTGGATATGAGTTCCTTGATGAAGATATGAACTGAAATATTTTCTCTTGGAGTGTAACCTGCCTTTTCACTCTCTCAGTGGTGGCTTTTCATAACAGAAGTTCTTAATTTTAATGAACACCAACATCAACAGAACATCAACAGAAATGAGTGCATATCCACAGAATGACATGTACAAAAATGGTCATATTAGCTTATTCATAATAGTCAAATTTAGAAACACCCAAATGTCCATCAGCAAGAGATTGGATTAAATAAACTGTAGTATATTCATGCAGTGGAATGCTGCATCAGTTAAAAATAAATTAACATCTACATGCAAGGACACAGATCAATCTTACAGCTGTGGTTAAATATCTACTCTACCAGCATGAATAGATTAAGGATAATGATGGGTTGAGTAGACAGATAGAACAAGATGAATACCCTCTGATTCTACTTATGTAAAATTCGAAAACAGGCAAAATCAATCTATGGTGAAAGAAGCCAGAATAATGTTTACTAGTGGTTCTCAAGTGGGGATGATTTTTGACTCCCCAGGGGACATTGGGTAATGTCTAGAGACATTTTGGGTTGCCACTACGGGGTATGAGGATGCTACTGCCATATAAATTTAAAGGGCAGGATGCTGTCTATTTAGGTACTGTATTTTATTAATTTATTTCTGCATTACATTGGACAGATGTATAAGAAGTGAATAATTTAATTTAATCCATTAATGTCTACAAAGCAAGCATCAAAAATTGGGAATAGAAGGAAGGAAGAAAGGAAGGAAGGAAGGAAGGAAGGAAGGAAGGAAGGAAGGGAAGGAAGGAAGGAAGGGAGGAGGGAGGGAGGGAGGAGGAGGAGGAAGGAGGAAGGAAGGAAGGAAGGAAGGAAGGAAGGAAGGAAGGAAGGAAGGAAGGAAGGAAGGAAGGAAGGAAGGAAGGAAGGGATGAAGGAAGGAAGGAAGGAAGAGCAATTCCTAAAACAAAGCAAAACTAAAACTGATTCATAACATTCCAGGGGAACACAAGCGCTGATAGGTAAAGAGAATACAATAAGGTATGAAGGGTTCTTTTTCCCCGTTTAGTATTTCTGTGTCATTCTTCGTAATTTCTTGTTCCTCCTTCATGCTACCATGTGAATAAGGTAAGAATTTTTTTATGTTTAGTATTTCTGCCTCATTTTTCATAATTTCTTGTTCCTCCTTCAGGTACCAACATTTGCTGTTTTCTGAGGGTATTTATTATACTTATTTTAAATTACTGAACTAGCTTCTCTACTAATTCTGGTTAATCTAGGCTACAGTGTATAATCTTTCTTTCATAGCTGTGTTGTTCAGATTTCTGCTTTTTTTTTTCCTGTAAATTTTAGAAATGCATTTACTTCAGCCATTCCAGATCATTTGAAGGATGTGGAATGCCAAAGGCAGAGGGTACCTGTAATATCTCTGCATTTAAGCACCTTCTTTTGCTATCTCCTCAAAAGGTGACCCCAACATTGGTGAAATATCTTAATAGCTCTCACAGGACACAACTCTCTTCCAAGAGCTAACTAGCTTCATAAATGTAGTGGTTCCCAAATTTGATTGTACATTGTAACAACCCGGGGTGCTTTATAAAATATGCCTGAATACTAGCCCCAGAGATTCTCACTTACTTTGTTTTGAGTTATGGCTCTGGCATCAGAATTTTTTTTCAAGTTCACCAGATGATTCTAATGTGTAGCCAAGATTGAAACTACTTTTACAATCATAAGATTCAATTTACAGAGAACTAATCTTACCAATCTGTTTTAATCTCTTCCTAGTAGCAATACTTTAGTATAGTTGTCCTTCAACTATAATGTGCTTCCAGATCACAAACTGGGCTTGTAAAATCACAAACTGCCTAGCCCAAAGTTCCTTATTTAATAGTTAGACTGGCACCTGAAAGTTTCATTGCTAACAAATCCCCAAGTGATGCTGATGCTATGGTCTCACTATCTAACAGAACGACTGACCTACTGCTGATATTTACACATATGCTTAATTTGTAGAAAAAGTACATTAACACGTTGCTGGTAATTATCACTTTTTAAATAAAATTATTTAAAACAATAAGAACATTCAGTGAAAATTAATTTAAGTGAATTCAAATAGATTTTTAAAAAAGAAAATGGCTGAGAACTTTAGGGTGCTTGTTGAATTAAGTAGAAAAATCCTAGAATGCTGAATAACTTACATTGGAAGTTACTATTCTGACCTGAAAACTTGAAAATTAAAAGTAAAATTATTAACCTTTGTAATGATCATATTCTTTCTATAAATATTATCTTATTTTTTTAGTACTTAAAAAAATGATCATGAACACATCATTTCCTAACACATTCCAGTGAAAAATAATTTTAAACATGTTATAATAATCATAGCGAAGCTTAAACTATTGTTTTGTCTGCATTAAATAAACCAAATAAAATAATCACTCTGGAAAATTTTTTGCGAGTATTGTGACTGGAACAACATATACTAAGAGTTTATTAAACTATCTTAGAGATATAGGATGATAGTTTTCTGTCTTATTAGATAACATCTATACTAAACTATAGTGATTTATGAAATTGATAAGTTCAGTTCAGACAATATAGATCTGTGATGTACTTTAACATTGCCTATTATTTTTCACAGCTAAAGGCCAAAAAATTGTTAATGATAATGAAATATTTTAGATGTGACTATCCCATCACCTAATGATTTATTTTTTGTTTCTTAAGCTACATGAGGCAGAAGCTTCAAAGCTACAATGTATAAAACTTCCATTTTCCAAAAAGGAAATTCTGCATGTACATCATTGTCATATGTAAGCCTAACTTGTAGGTACATGACATGATGCTGCTAAGAATCATGCCTTTCGGAGAAGGCAGTCCAAAAATGATAATGAAAACTTCCAAGTTAATGCACCCATTTTATTGAATCTGAACTTAGTGGACTAGAAACTTGAAACAGTCTTTTTTGTTTTCCTGTTCTTTGCCTTCGACCATCCTCTATCAAGTGTCTCTTTCTCTACTTTTTCTCAGTATCCTTAAGGATATCTTTGAGTCCATAGTAGGACAGGAGTGATAGTGTCCCCTAAATAAGCCCCAAGAAGTATCTGGTCTTCATTTGTTCTCAGCTCTCCTGGAATACAGGGTACTAAAGCCTCTTTGTCTTCAGTTTTGGTTCCAATTCCCAGGAACAGGAAAGACCTACTCATCACCCTGTTACAATGGTTTTAGAAAAGCAATCATGTTAACTTCGGAGCACAAAATTCTTAATGCAATTAATTGTTGTTGTTGTTTCTTTACTAAAAATTTGTTCTTTAATTCAATTAAATAAAATATTTTTCCTGAAATACATCTCTTTGAACTTCAAAGGTAGTCGCTCTTAAATAATTGATTTTTTGCACAGTTTAAAATATTATTTAGAAATATATTAGATTTGAAGTGTTATTGAACTATATAATTTGGGTGTTTGAGTTTTGCCCACCTTTCCCCTCACTATAAAACATTATCAAGATTCTCTACATGAAAATAAAAAGGGAAAGAGAAAGAGTCTTATTTATACTAATTAAACACTTCCACCAAATCTATGCTTTTCAGTAGAGCCATCTTAATGATAGAAACTTAAATAGTACATTTGATTTTAAACAACACATATGAGGTGTGGGTGACCAAAGTACATTACTTATGACATGGATAGTATATGCTCATATTTGCAGATTTGAAGAGTTAAATTGATAAAAGTTGAGCAAAAGACATAAATTGACTAAAGACTAATTAGGGAAGATATGCTAGAGAAAGAATGTTTTATATTGGACTCTAAAAGAGGAAGAGGTCCAGGGAAAAATATAAAGACGTAGTGCTTTCTTTGGATAGTAGGCAAAGGGTAGGCTACATCAGGATTTATACAATAAATACTGAGGTGAGAGGAGGGTCTAGAAATAAAACCTCTAATTCTTTCAGATTGGCCACAAACATTTAACTCCTTAGTGTTCCCTCCCAGCTTTCAGTGACGTTACTTTTAAAATTCTTTCTTCTCCTGAACATGGTGGAGGATGGAGATGTGGGAGAATGGCAGTTCTCCAAGTACAAAAGAAAGACTAAAATAGTGAAATGAGGGTGGCTGGGGGCTCACTGATCATTCTCAAGCTTTCGAGCACCAAAGAAGACTATTCTCCCAATGTCTGCTCTTTATTTTCTCTTTGTATTAGTATAAAAAAGGATTTTTTGTCTCATTGGAGAAATAGAAAACCAGCAAAAACTACGTATATTTTTTAAACTAATACATTTGCTTTGTCCTTTAATAACTCAGTTTTTTAAATGAATATTTAAAAATTGAAAGCAGTTGATAATATATTTTTTCATCTTTTCTTATATCTTTCTGACGAAAAATTATACATAGGTGTTTCGATTTCATTAGTGTAATCTAAAATCTAAGTCTAAACTTCTTCTAATGCATCCTCTAGACATATACATTTACCTTTAACAAAAGACCACTCTCTAGTGACCTCAGATGAATGTCTAATACGTGCTTTAATTTAATATACCAAGAATCTGCAGTTTGCAGACATTCAAGATCTGTCACTCCAAAGTATAATCTGCAAGATTTTTTTCCAGAATGAGATGCAATTTCCCATACTGAAATATTTCCTCCCCCACTACCACTTTTCAATAATATAGTGTTACTGGGAAAAACTTTTCATCACTATGTTGTAGAAAGATCTTTCAACTCATTCTACTTTACAAAAAAAATATATATATATATATATATATATACATACATACATATATATATATATATTTCATCACTATGTTGTAGAAAGATCTTTCAACCCATTCTACTTTACCAAAAATATATATATATAAATATATATATTTTAGTAGTTTTATATACATATAAAATATACATATATGTTTTTATATATATAAATAAAAAAATATATTTTAGTAGTTTTCTCAGATTCAAACATTATGAAATCCTAGCTTAACTTGAAGCTGCATTTACTCTCATAGGCATTCTTGTATGAATATCATTTAAACAATTTACTTTCAATGTAAAACCCTTAAGAACTGAGAATTTTAAAAACATTGAAATCTCACTCATGTAACACTGTACCATTTTGTTAAATGCATTCTGTAAGTGCAATAATTGTGTGTAAAATGACATAAAAATACCCTGACTTGTCAATACATAATACAGAAGTGTTCCACACAATTAGGCATACTTGTTATACTTGTTTGGGGGAATTGTTTTAAAGAGTAATCTATACTAGACTATACTATATGGAATTTGGATTTAACCAAATAAAATTAAGATCATGTATTCCTGCAATAACTTATTATTATTTTTATTGCAACATAGGTGATTTTCTACTCTTAGCATATTAAGTCCATACATTGTTATTATTTACTGTTTTTCTTTACAAAGCCTGGCAGTGAAGGTAGATATGCCAATTTAAGTCCAATAAAATTCAGTAAAGTGGTTGAAGTTAGCTAGTGCAATAGTTTTGTTATTTAGTCATGTGGATGAAAGAATTAAAAAAAAAAACATTTTTATTGAAGGGTAATTATTTTAACTTAGTATTTGAAAAAAATTTAACCCAGTGTTGCACATCAGCATAGCTCCCTTCTGTATTCTTATAGCATCTCCTAATTCTTTTCTACAAATTCATTACAATTTGAATTTCACTGAATCTATGTTATTATATTAGCTCCCTTATCTGACTGCAGGTATCTAACAGTTGGGACTATATCTCATTTAAAATATCAATGTCTAACACAACAGCTCATCCTCAGAGCTAATATTAATTGGGATCAGTTTAGAAACAAGTAAATGACAGCAGATCAATGTAAGACAACAACTGAAGGGAAGATACAACAGCACGATATCAAAAAACATAATGATATGAAAGTAGCCAGAACTTAGAAAATTCAGAATGGGAAATTAAAATGCTGTTTGTTGTTAAAACAGCATTTTGTTGTTGAACAAAAGCAAACAAAACTATAGTTACTATCCATTCCTCATCTTTGTTTCTATAAAGTCACTTTTTTTTTTCAATATTTATATACGCTTTGGCTACATCTTAATCTACATGGCAGAAAACTTGGCTGAGTTTTTATATTTTAACCATTCAATAATCATTTATAGGTATGAGTCAAATCTTAGTGCCAGTTCTAATTTCATTGTAATGAGTTCTGAATGGCCCATCTTGGGTCAAGTGACCACCTAGAGTTTGCCAGATGTGGCCAGAAAGTGAGGTCAGATTACTCAGTGGCTATGGGAATGTGAGTGTGAAGCAGCTCCGAAATGGGGATACTGAAGATGTCCATAGGTTTGATAAAAAGATAAGTGAATGAATCACACTACAGCATAAAATCCATTTTAGAAGTTCTCATTAATAAGTTTTGACTGATACATTCTTGGAACAGAAAGTATTTTTCCCTTTGTGACAAGCAAAATAATAATTAAAGCAATTTGTTGTGATTGACCTCATTTTTAGATACTTGTTTTCCTCTCTTTTCTTTCTGCTGTATTTGTCTTGACTTCACATTGGTAAGGAAGCCTTTAAAGTACAGAATTGGCATTTCATCTTTTTTTCTTCTGTTATGAGAGAATATGTAGTTTCCACAGGATGTTCAATGTATGTTTTTAGAACTGCTTTATTTATTAGTATCCTCGAGTGATTCATGTTGAACAAAGATGTGTGCTAACAAAATACAGGAATCATGAAGATATAGAATACTGGAATTCCCAGTTTCTACTTCCCTTAAGTCCCTTGACATAATTTAGTGATGCTTTCTCATAGATTCAATAAGATATATTAAAATTTTAATTAATAGTTTTATACACATTCTATAATTTTTTAAAGTCCTTTCTTGAGGTTGCAGTGTGCTAGGCCAGGATACAGGCCAAATGTAAGATAAGTGTCTTCCATAACAACATAAGTAAAACAAAAACAAGTGAGTGACTAAGCAGAAAGCAGAAAGCATAAGCAAGAGAGTGATGCTGGGTAAAGATCTGAACTGTATCATTAGCTCATGGCTTGTGATTATTTCTTTGATGTGCCAAGGTATGTAGATGGATCACCTGGCTACATTTAAAGTTTTAGGCATATGATAATTTCCTCTCTCTTCCACATTTAGGGCTCATCCAGCAGATTTATATGCATTCTGGGGCATTCCTGAGGTAACGGGTTAGTTGGCATCATAATTTTATTTTATTGTATCCTTTCTACAAAATCAAAATTAGGAGATTGCAACAGTGTTTGTGGGAGAGAAATACTACTTTGATAATCTACCCAGTTTCCCCTTCTTGGTACATCAGTGATGATTGCTAGGGGTGATAATGAGCATGGAAGTCTGAATCTTATTAAGATTGCAGGAATTTTTTATATAGAAAATACATTTGTTACTAAATTTTTAAAGAAAAATTCTTAATTTTTTTAAACAGCAAATTTACATATTTCCCCTACATTCCTTGTCATCCTTTGAGATGAATATTATAAATATGCTACATAATCTTCAACTTTAAAAATGGGTTTCACTGATAAGACAGGAAGAATCATTTAATGTTGCTAATTAAACATGCCAAAAGTGGTCTTCAAATAAGTTACAAATTTAATTATGACTTAAATGATTTTAAATAGTATCATATTCATAAAATCAAGCTTTTTTGCATAACTATATTACCTCCAGAAGTTTCAATTGGAAAAAAATAACTAAACCCTTTATGGATTTAAAAACTAAACCTTTTATGGAAGTTTCAATTGGAAAAGAAAAACTAAACCCTTTATGGATTATCCGTTTGTTTGGTGAGGTATAGTACTACTGACAGGTTAGAAAATATTGTGTAGTGTAAAAGGGTCCAATTTTAAAAATCAGATTTTAGTCCTGCCTTTCAGTAGCTTTTGTCCACCAGAAAAAAAATGTCTGATCTCTCTGGACATTCCTTTTCTATTCTAAAAAATTAAGAGGATTACATTTATTTCTATAATCCATTATAGTTCTAAGATTCTACAAATATATGGATATCGATTTAGTGGGGTTTTTTTTTTCTTTCAAATAATAGAAGTTGATTAACTGGAAGAATCTGCACTATATCTTGCCATCTTATTCTTCAGAGAGTTGTGATACATGAGTAAAAGAAACATTATGAATGTTATTCAAAAATAGAAATTTTACTTTCTTAATTCATTCTGTAAATTAACCAAATCTATTGACCACCAACCATGTGCAGGCATTTCTGTTAAATACCAAGGCAGTTATAAATTCCTGTCCTCGAAGAGCTTACACAGAAGTTTCATACTGCCTACCAATGAGTTCTACAGCTAACAGATATATTTGATTTGGTCTGCAGTGCTGACTGCATAGTGTTTATTTTTATATATTTATTTATTTGCTAATTTAAAAGTGATTTTACATAAATATATGCATTTCTGGTGTATTATGAAAAAATCATCTTATGTCTTTTATTCTTGTAAAATGAAAATGGACTAAAAGAACCAATTTCTACTTTTAGATAGGACCATCATTCTCTAATTAATTATATAAGACTTTACTTATCCCTCCTGGCCTCATTTAATTTTAATCCCTTGTCTACAAACATGAAACTAGTTGGGAAAATGTGTCACTGAGAGAAGTCATACTGAGCTAAGTCTGTTGTGACAACATGTATATCTAAGAGGTGATTTTGTCAAGAGACTAGCATAAAGAACAGGATAAAGAGAAAGGTATAATACATTTGATGAACTTTATAAAAATCCAGGATACAAGATGATTTAATAATTTGGTTTATAAGATATTTTACATCATGTGGATTAATTTTTGTTTTAGTCTATTTATTGATGTATTGAGCCCAAGGAAATTCTATGCAGATGCTTTGCATATATTAACAATACTGGAGTAAATTCTGGGATAGAAGGAAGAAGTATAAAGAGGATGGTAATACTTATCTGAGTGAAAGGAGGAGAAAAACAAAAAAGAAAATGATGTAGAGAGAGAAAGAAAAGAAAAATCATGTTAGAGAGATATTAAGGGCTACTATACACGCCCAGCTAGCATTTGGTAGCTATTTAGTTTACTATCAATTTGAAAAATGCAGAAAAATAAGATAATTTTAGTTTGGAAGGTGGCATCATTCTAAATGAGTATGTAAATATTAATTATGTTTGATTGCATCTTTTTGCTTAACTTATGCTTTGCAAACTCCATTTACCATTAAAAAAAAAATCAAGAAGTTTGTAAACAGCCTTAATGTCCATCAGTGGGGAGTTGATTAAGGTAAATTAAAGTGGAAATTAATTTTTGTGGAAAACACTGTAATAATAAAGCCAGAGCTGACTTCCTTTTCAATTAGTCAGAATAGGCATAGTGCCTAAATCATCCAATATTTTTATGGACCCATGAAAATGTGATAATTTTAATTTATTTTAAAATCAGAAGAAACAAATAATTATAAATCCAGCCTGGAATATATTCATCCTTATACCAACGTAGTCATAAAATATAACTTTAATTTTTTTTTAATAGGGAAAGAGGCCAAAGGCAGCAAAAGTACCTAAGGCTAATAAAAATCATAAATCAGCCTTGAATAAAACGATATGACAAATCTCATGATATAATGATATGGAATGATCTCTAAGGTATTTTTAAAAATAAGAACAAAAAAGCAAAGTATATGTAAAAGGAAGTTTTATATATCTTTTACATGTACATGAAGATCTCTGGAAGATGCATAGCAAACTGAAAACATGATTAGGCTTTGAGAGAGGAAGTGTGTATTGGTGAGTAGGGTTGGAAGAGAGCTTTTCAGTAAATATCCTTTTGCACATTTTGAATTTTGAACCATGTGAATTCAATGTGTGTTTAAAAATTAAGTAAGTTTTCATAATATGGAGGCAATTTATCACTAGGAAGCCTTTCTATCTTTTGTATGGCATCAAATATATCCCTTCGAATTAATAAGCCATTTAAAATATGATTACTATCCAGATAGCATATACTCTTTCTGAAATTAAAACACAAGTATGGCATCTCCAGCAAATTCCAAATTTGGCCCCATTAAAGAATGGCAAGATTTATTCATAAAGACTTACATATTCAATTACTTTGGGGAATTTGGTTTTCTTTTCTGAGGTGTATGTCTTGTTTCTCAGCTTTAAAATTTAAATTTAGTATTTCACTCCCTCTCATACCTCCCACTAATATCAACCACCAAACTCAACACTGCACTGAAAAGGCTCTATAGAAGTCTGTTGCAGACATATCTGTACACATTAAAAACCCCATGGCCCTCTGATCCTAATGACTCTTCAGTGTGTCAGTAAACTTCCATCACCTGGTAAGGGCAGTTTTATACCCACCTGGTGACACTCATGCTAAAGAAAATTGTGCAGTGCACATATACAGCCAGTTATAACTGCCTCGTCTCACAAAATATTCATCTCTTCCCATTTTCCCTTTCGACTTGATACTCACTTCTTTTAGGTTCATTGCCAATACACTACCCTTCATCTTACAAACACTAAATTACCATGCAGGATGAAATGTTCATTAATATAATCCTCCTCTGTGAGGCCTAACCTTCTCTCAAGCGTTGATGGAAGTGAGTGGGAGGCAAAGGTGCTATCACCCTACTCCATACCTGGCTCTGCTTTCAAACACTGCACTCCTGTGCTCTTGTCTGTAGTTTGACCACAGTCTTGGGCTTACTTCCCAGTTATTATTTGCTGCTTTGGGTTCAGCTATGGCCAATGAGGGACATTTAGTACTCGCTTCAGCTCTATCTACTTATGCTTTTCAACCAACTGACATAAGATTTTTATTTTTAATCTTCAAGACAGAGAGACCCTAAATAAGGGCACTGGCACATTCTCTTAAGAAAGAATTCACTGGCAGAGATGAAAAAAAAATTAAATAAGTTAATACCATAAAAGTACTTTTAATAATAGTGTTCCAGCTAACCAGTAATTGTCCAACTTAGTAAATACATACGATAAATAATTAAAATTCATGTTCATAAAGAGATGTAGACAAATAATTAAAATATAAACAAAAATAGGATATAAATTATATATATTGTTCTAAATATATAAGCAAAAATTATATATATACACACAGACACATATATTAGACTATTAAAAGGAAATTCTCATGGTAGTAGAATTATTACTTCTTTATATAATATATTTCTAAGCTTTGATAATATAAATGCATCATTTATTATTAGAAAGATGCCATTTTCATGATCCACTGTTAAGAAATAACCTGACAAGGATATTTTAGTTGTAGTTATTTATTTTTTCTTAGATATACCTTTTTTCATTATTTTTTACTGTTTGCTGTAAGTCTAACAATATTTCTCATTAATATTTTAACCATGCCTATTTAGCATCAATATTGTGCCACTTCAATTTTAACTCCTAATCTTTTGCGCTTCCTACTTCATAAATCTCACTTCACACCTGACATTTCCCACCTCGCATTTCACAAATGTAATAGCCTTACAACAGTAAGATTCTGTTTATAAACATCTCACTTCTCACTTCCCACTAATATTTCAAACTTCACATTTCACATGTCGCAATTTACAAATAGGAAAGAGTATATTTCTATTTACCTCACCTCCCTTGTCCTTTACCTTTATGCCCTATTGCTATATTTTTATTTGCACATACATCATTAATGTGGCCTTGTTTATTTTAGAAGGCATTCAATTCCTTTTGAGAAAATTAGACGATAAAAAAATTAGGTTTTTGCATTTATACAATAATTTTTCATTGCAGCTTGCTATTTTCTCCTCCTTGTAAACCAAAATTTCCATCTTATGTCACTTCCATTCAGCCTGAACAACATCCTTTAGTATTTCTTGTAGTGCAGTCTGCTTGAACGAGTTGTCTCAGCTCTCATTTGCTTAAAAATCTTTATTTTTCCATATTTTTAAAAGATAATTTTACAGGATATAGAATTCAAAACTGATAGTTATATCTTTTAGCACCTTAAAAATGGTACTACATTGTATTCTAGTCTCCATTGTTTCTGATGAGAAGTATGCCTTCATGTGTATTACTGTTTTTCTGTATGTTATGTATCTTTTTTCTAAGGCTCTTTTCAAGATTTCCTATTTTAGGCTCTGATATTCATACTCACGTGACTCAGAACTTTTTTAAAAAATTTTTTAGGTGAGGCAACCCTTGTTTGACCTCGCAGATTGCAAGGACCTCGGACCTCGTCAGCTTACAGTCCCTTATTTTTTTATTTTTCACTCCTACAGCTCCTGGTCTTCCTAGGTGATCTCCCATCCAAGTACTAACTGGCCCGACCCTGCTTAGTTTCCAAGATCAGATGGGATCGGGCTTGTTCAGGGTAGCTTGGCTGTAGACAATTCTGAACTTCTAAGCATTTTAAGTCAAAGGTTTTCAGCTATCATTTTTCAAAAATATTTTATTGCCTCATTATACTCTGATTTTTATTTTGGAGCTCCAATCCTTATGTATTAAGTATGTAATACTGTCTTTTAAGTTCATGGGATTTTATTCATTTTTCTTGAAACTTTTCATATTTCTGTTCTCGAGACTACATATTTTCTCTGTTTCTGTTTCCCGAGCCTCTCAAAATTGGCAAGAAGCTTGCTAGGGCTTGTTTTTAAGCTTTGTTAAAGTATATCTAGAGTGGTCTTTCTCTGCATGTGGCCTTTATCATAAAGCAGTGATTCAGCTTGATTCTCATGTTGTTAGGTGGTGTTAAGGAGGTCTAATCAGTATGTCTAGGCCATAATTTTAAAGTCCCCAGTTCTGCTTAATGTCTAATACTTCTGTTCTGCTCTCACCTCTGTAGTAGCCACTATGCCTTGAGTGGCCATGCCTATGGCTGTACTGTCCAGTTCTCAGGCAAGGATGTGCAGTAAACCCCAATAAGAACTTTATGACTCCACAGACTACTCTTTTAATGCCTTGCCCCACAGATTCCAATCACTTCAAAAACTCAGAACTCCGATCTCTACCTCTTTAGATAAGAGAGACTTTCATATTCTGAACAAACTCCAGTTCACTACACTGCAGCTGGGAAATTTTCCGAAGGCAGAGATCCAGAAAAACTGGGACCCACCTTGTTTATTTCCTCTCAGGAACCATAGCCCACTTGCATAGTCATTTTTCTTTTAGATATTTAATCCTAACATTTATTCATGTTCCTACTTGATTATTCAGTGCCTAAAAAATAGCACTGTTCTCTTTTTATTCTTGCTCTTCACTTGTCTCTCTGACATTCCAATTCACCTTCATGTTCTAGTTTTTAGTATATATTCTCTTGGCCTCCTGGTTTTGTGATCAGGTCATATTCTCTATTCTGGATTATTTAATTGTTTTCATTTGGAATTCAGGGTATAGGCAGTCTCCTGATGTGGAAATTCCTGTCATTTGATGTATAAGAGATTCATCCCTTCTGTCAAATGTGACCATTATATTTGAGCCAATCTCCTACCTTCCCTCATCATTACTGGACAATCAATGGGATTATGACACCAAGAAATACTTATTGAGTCTTGTTCTCTATTAGACTGAACTGAAAATAAAATGTCTATCAATATAAATTTTTTCCTTTGTCCTTGCCAACATAAATACAATTTGGCTAGAAATAAAATATGCCCATCTAAATGTTAAAATTCCCAGATTCCTAAGCTAGAAGTAGCCACGTGATGTACACTTCTCCAATGAAAACAAGTGTTTTCATTTTTTTTTTTTAAGACACACATGGCTCATTTCTATTTATGCCTATTCCTCATTCCCCTCCACTAACCCACTCTACATCAGGAAGTGCTGATCTTTGACTTGAGATGAACATGATCCAGATAGTTGTCTGATCCCAGAAGACTGAGAAGTGCCTGGAGTAAAACTGAACTAAACTTGTAGCCTGGAACCGAGCTTACACAAGATCAGTTTAAATTAGTCAATCCTGGCTTGACCAAAGACATGAGAAATATACGCTTATTTGCTGTATGATACTGGGATCTTTCTTGTTATTGTTTATGCAACATTATTCTAGCAATAACTGATTGAGACAATAAGCTAGACTCAAATCATGAAAACACTTAATGAGGAGAAGATAAAATGAAGCAGGGAATAGCCCACCTCTGCTGCTAGACTGCCTGGATTCACTGCCTGGCTCTAGTTTTTACTTATGAGGATTTTTGCCAAATTAATTACCCTATGTCTGTTTACTTAAATGTAAAATAGAAATAATAATGTGAGATTTCTCTGGTGAGAATTAAACAAAGATAATTGTTTAAGTTTTGATGACATGATATCTGGTATACGATACTTAATTAATATTCAAAATTATTATTCAGTATCACTGTGGGGTTTAGAATTTACTCAGCAAGACAATGATTTTTAACTATATTTTCATGAAAAACTGCTGTGTGTCAGTTGAGGAGGTTCCTTGATAAATTAGAATAATGATAGTCTTTTTCCAGTATGTAGATTAAGTAAATTGATATAAATTCCATGTTCTAAGAATTTTTCTCCCCTACATGTTTTTTAAATCTATAGTGCTTGGTATAACCTTTTTTGCAAGCCAACTGAAAACAAGTAAATGCACAAGTATTATTATTATTAATTGACAAAATTTGGAAACCCCAATTATACTTTGTATAGACACATGTGCCCCAAACTGCCATTTTATATTGCACAAGCAAAATATTTTCTCTCGGGAAACTTGCTCCTACTTCCTGTGAAGGAATTGAAAATGTTTCATCAGACAAAAACTGACAGACATAAAAAAGGGTTTAGTGGTTA
This sequence comes from Pteropus medius, assembly GCF_902729225.1. Taxonomy (NCBI): domain Eukaryota; kingdom Metazoa; phylum Chordata; class Mammalia; order Chiroptera; family Pteropodidae; genus Pteropus; species Pteropus medius. Next base: position 17,018,775 of record NW_024346062.1, read on the forward strand.
CCAGACGGAAAAGTGGGGAGGTAAAAAGGGTAAAGGGGGTCAAATATATGGTGACGGAAGGAGATTTGACTTTAGAGAGTGAACACACAACGCAATATAAAGATGATGTATAATAGAATTGTACACTTGAAACCTGTAATTTTATTAACCAATGTCACTCCAATAAGTTTAATAAAAAAGAAAATATCGTTCCATGATACTTTACAAATAATATGGGATTCTGCAAAGAACACGATAATTTGCAAGTGCTTTACCTGCTTAAGATCACCATTGTTGAGGACTGAGAATCTTTAAAAGAAAAATCTGTTTGTTTGTTATTTTAAGAGATATCCGGGCTTGAAAGTTTACCCTATATAGAGTTTAATTGAAGGTAGATTGGGCTGCAAGCCAAGCAGTCTAGTGTATAGCCCTATCAGTATAAAATGATACCTTGTCAGAAGCAGGGAACAGAAAAGAGTTGACTAATAAAAAGACATTAGAGAAGTGAAGATTTGACAATATCTGGATGCAAATGGCAAGGTAAAGGAAAGAGATTCTTAAACTTAAATATAACACGAAAATCATCCTGACAGTTTAAGAAAAATGCATAAATAGTCTATGTCCCCACTCCCAAAAAATTCTGGCTATTTCTGGAACAGTGAACTAAAACCTGCATTTTTAACAAATCTCATTTCTGATTTTGATTCAGGTGGCTGAGAGTCACATTTGGAGAAATGTTAGAAAATGATATGCACTAATAATTTGGAACCATTAGTTTGACTCTGCTATTTCAGATTTACTTAGCACTCTGCATGTCCCAGTTACTGGCAAGGATTGCTACAGATGGGAAGCCAAAGAGTATAGGTTGGTGCCATGATTTTATGTCTGAGCACTCTGGAGAAGAATTATGCTAGTAGTAATCAAGATGCATAGCATAATAGTAAATGTGATATTGTAAGAAAGGAAAGATGTACTTTTTTTCTGATGTGTTGAATATTGGACTCTTCTACATATGGCTCTAAATAAGGGAGCTATGAAATCTAAAGAGTCATCTTATAACCAATAAGTGGCCAGATTGGAAGCTAAAATTAGGTTGTTACCAATGGTCTTTCTCACACTGGAACCTGGCATTAAGATGCCTAGTCCCTGCAATTCTACCAAACAGAAGCGACTGGATTACTCTGTTATTCCCCAAGTAGCTAAAGACACTATGCGCCCTACCTACAATAGTCCCTTACAAAAATTTTACTATAGATCCTGTATTGTAATTTGCAACACTTGAGAATTCAGAATGAGTCCAATTGTTTATTTTGTTATCTCCGTTTGAACCCAAGTACTATGAAAGCAAAGATCACGTCTTAATTATCTACTATCCAATACTCATAATTTAGCACAGTACTAAGCAGGTAGAAAGTCTAAACAATTTGCTGTGTGAATAAGTTTTCTTCAAAAGAACAAATATTAACTTTGGCTTCTGGTCAAGTATTTTTGTTGTTGTTGTTTGTTAGTTTCTGTTTAAACCAAAGTTCCATGTTCAGATGTCAAAGTTAAACAGGTAAGGAAGACATTATTTAAGATTATAATAACAGAGGAGAGAGGCCAGAATTCTTGAGCTCAACTACTCAGAAACAAAGAGCTGGGAGAGACTTTAAGAGTTGAAGTAGGGAGTATCATAGGCCACCTGTGTTTAGTAATTGGCCTCATTCAAAAGAAAAGTTAACTTTTACTCTTAGCTTCATGATAGGAGGTAGTTCTACAAATTGGAACAATGTGCCTGCCTGTGGTATGCTCCAACCGTTCTACAGACTGGAAGGAAAACAGGGGTGCTATCTTCTTCGTTGATTACATTTCAAAAGTATGGCTTCCAGGTCCTTAAGAAAGACCATCCTGGACTGTAAAACTGGCAAGAGCTTTTAAAAGATTTATATCTTAAAAGGGCAGATGGTGACGTTACAAATACGAATTTTCTAAAGTAAATGCTTCAAAGAAAGGAAGGTCAAGGACCCAGAACAGGAAATTTGTCTAAAATTTGCATCTGAGCTGAGAGAAGCGTCAAGCTCGTCTTAATGATCAGCTGTGTTTCTGCAGTGCTGCACAGAGGAACTCCAATTATGAGCTCCCAATCTCTCATGGTTTCCTCAAGCAAGAGATGCTGAACACATTACGCTACGCTTTTTTTGTTTACTTCTTACCTGTGGCCCACCCATTGGCTCGACCCCGCGCCTCCTGGCAGGGCGCGTGCGCAGAAGGCACTGCGCGCTGACGTCACTGAACGCGCCAGCCCCTACATGTTAGCAACCGAAAGCGTCCGTAGTAGCAGTGGCTGCTGAGATGTACGAACTTCCGGTTTTCCCGGCAGCTGCCGCCGCTGCAGCTTTTGCCTCCTCTGCCACCTGCCGCGGCCTGGTCTCAGCGCGGGATTTGGTCACTTCTTCCCCGTTATCGGTTGCGCCCATGGTCTCTCTTGGAGCCAGGGCGGCGGGACCGGCTGCTCCGGCGTGGTGAGAGGCCGGTCCGGGGACGATGAAGGCCCCGCACTGCAGCTGCTTCCTCAGCCGCGTTCTGGCCTCCGCCCTCTTGCTGCTGCTACTCCTGCCAGGATTAAGAGGGCCCTTCGCGGTACTGCTGCAGGCAGCTGAGGCCGCTCCGAATTCTGGACCCCCGGACCGTGGACCGCGGACCCTGCCCCCCCTCTCGCCTGGCCCCACCGCCGCCCAGTCCCCGGGCCGGGGTCAGATCGAAGCCGCGGGGCCGCGGGGCGCTGAAGGCGGCAATGGCAGCAGCCCCAGGGCTGGGCTTGCGGCGGAGGACCTAGCGGGGAAGGCGGGGGAAGAAGGCTCAGTGGGTGGCGTCCTCGCTGTGAGCCCCAACCCCGGCGACAAGCCCATGACCCAGCGGGCCCTGACCGTGTTGATGGTGGTGAGTGGCGCTGTGCTGGTGTACTTCGTCGTCAGGACTGTCAGGTGAGGCGAAGCCTCGATCAGCCTCCCCCGAGGGCCTGAGATGGGCCGCCTGGTGACCTTGCAAGGCAGATTTCTGTGACTTGGCTTTGCCCACTCTCCACTCCCAGTATCAGGGGTGCCTGCCTGAGATTGTGAAGATGACTGTCTTAAAAACCCATGGTACCTTTGGGAGATTTTAAACCACCAAATTGTTGCTCCCTTTCATTTCTAATTTATAAATTAATACCCCACCTCCAAATCTCTTTACCTTGCCTCAAAGGCATACTTTCCCTGAAGAGGAAGTAATCTTGTATTCGACCACAATACCTCGTAATACTTCTTTCTACTCTATATCCTGTGTACTTTGTCATTTTGCTTATCAGAATGTAAACTTCTTAAGGGCAGAACTCCTATTTAGTAGAATTTGTAAGTCCTGGAGTTCTTTTTACAATAGTGCCACTTAACTGGAAATCAGTATTTATTTGAGTGAATTAATAGTAGTGCAGAAGGATCTTATTATGGTTATTTTATAAAATATAAAAGAAAAGATCTTCCTTACCAGAGAGTTCTTAGTATTGCCCTTTAATCTGCCCCTTCAGTAATTAGATTGAACCATATGACGTTTCATACATTCCACCGTTTTTGACCTAGAAAAGTGATTAATTTTTATGGTTCACTCTGTCATATTCTCCATTAATCAGAAACATTTAACATTCATTTTGCATGGCACAAAGTATTTCAGTGCAAAATGTTATCAGTTGCAGGATAAGATGGAAAACTGATAACCTATGCAGCAAAGGAAAAAAACTTATAAATATGACCCAGTTTTAATATTGGAGCAAATTTTAATAGTCAACAAAACTATGAGTATATTGACTTTAAATTTTCACATATTTAAATTAGTATAGGGATAAATTTGATATTTCACACACACAGAAATCCTCTCTAAAATGAATTGACTTGTAAATAACTACGTCATTCAAAAGTTTACATTTTATAATATATATATTGAAGCCTATTCTTACTACAGAATGATAGATTATTGAGTTATTTAAATTTCAGATTGGGAGCAGACATGATCACTTAAATGACACTTTTCACTTCATATGTGAGGAAACTGACCCAGAAAGGTAAAATTATTTATCTGGTACCCCTTGGGGTCTAATGATAATCTATGATTGTATCATTTGCTTTGTTCAAATATTTTCCAGTTAACAAGATGTCTATGCTCTGACCTATGATCAACCTTTTGATTAAGTAAACGTGGTCATTATGTTGTAAGTACCATAACATAATAAAGTAGACGATTTCCACTTATTTTTCTACTACCCTTAATGCCTTTTCAGATAGAAAAGGAATTATATAATCCAGTTAGTGATATTTGTTATTGTTATCAGTAACCTCCATTTGATGTATTCTTTATTACTGAAGTAAAATTGGTTTATGGAGTCATGATATTAAAATATTCTAACCATGTCATAAGTTGATTTGGAAAATCTATAATAAAGCTTCTTTAAGTGAGTTAGCTGGGGACCACCTCTCTAAAGAGCTGACATATAGAGCCAAAATGTCACTATTAGGAAGAGCCAGCCAAGAGAAAAGCTACGGGAGTACTGTCTAGGTAGTTTCTTCCTTTATAAAATAGTGTAGAGGGTAGGTTTACGAGAATGCATTGGTTTATTGTTTTCCAAGCCTTTACGTTTTTTCCCTTAACTACTTATTCTCTATTATTTCATACATTTCTTTAAATGTATTTAAACTAAAAGTCTCCTTTTAAACAAATCTATCGTAAATGGAAAAGCAACATCCCTTCTTAAACAGCTGATTAAAAAAGTACGGTGTAAGCCACTGGTTCTAGACATGTGGTCCAGGAGATATTTCTTTGAGATCTCTTCGGGGGATCTGCAAGATTAAAACAATTTTCAAAATATTACATTTTCTTAAAAGTTTATAGGGTACAAGAAGTTCACTGATATAGTTTCAAATTCCACATTGCAACTAACTTTTAAGAAACTACCTCTTGTTGAGTTTTGGTGTAGTAGCAAAAAAGAGCACTAGCATCTGAAAAGGCGATTAAGTTCTCCTCCCTTTTCCAAGTTCCTATCTGTGTGAACCTGATCTTCATATCCTTCAACCAAACAACACATTGCCAATGACTGACTGCAAAGCAAATATGAAAATTTAGCTATTTTCTATTTTCTGTCTCTCTCTGTTTTTATCTAATTCTATCTGCTTAAGCCAGACATTAAAAGGATTTGAAAAATCCTTTTCACTTTTTTTTGGTTTTCTTTTTGACAGTATAGTTTTCATTAAAAAAAGTTAACTTGCAATGGATTTATTCTTTTAAATCTGATATTTAAATTTTTTCTTAAGTGTAATTAACATTAAGTATTGTTATATATAATCCACATAAATATAAGTTCTTTGGGGTCCCCACTTATTATGACTGTAAAGTAAGCCCAAATGTTTGAGAACTTCTGGTATAAGCAATATTATTTGAATTAGATACTATTGGTTCACAAAAGCCAGCAAACCCAGGCCCACTTTCTGTTAAAGGGAAAGTTAGAAAATGTGAGGTGTTAAAGTCATAAAGTCATATTACCTCCAAACTGAGACTTTATTCTTTATTCTACTCTTTCTTCTATAAAGAAAGAGTAGAAGAAAATTGAAGCAGGTTTTTTTTTTTTCATTATATGTTTGCTATTTATTGCTGTCTATATACAGTTAACCCTTGAACAATATGGGGGTTAGGGATGCTGATCCCTCTGCCCTCGCACAGTGGAAAGTCTGTGTAAAACTTTGACTCCCCATCTCTTAACTATTAATAGCCTACTGCTGAACGAAAGTCTTACTGATAACATAAACTGTCATTTAACACATTTTGTATGTTATCTGTAGCATATATTATATTCTTAAAGTAAACTAGAGAAAATGCTAAGAAAATCATAAGGAAGAGGAAATACATTTACACTATTTGTTAAAATCTGTGTATAAGTGGACCTCTGCAGTTCAAACCGTGTTGTTCAAAGGTCATCTGTTCTTATAAAGATGCAAAGTACCCTGTGTATTATGTTTCTTATACATATAAATTATGGATCTGATGATAACTTTTTTGGGATAACTTTTCATTTTGCTTTCACCTTATTTATAATCTTGTATATAAATGTTTATTGCCATTGACTTTCTGTCTTCACTTCTGTAAAGCTTGGAAGGGTACAGTCTTTTCAGTGTGATTCAATTGGATGACTCACTAACATGTGTTACCCTCCAAATTCTAAACTATGCCTAAGAAAAACTGCACTCATTAGCCAGCATCTATTACATTCATTTGGACTTAGATGTCCAAAGTTTGATTGATGCTAACAATGTCTGGGCAATGTTCAGACTCATACTTTTTGCTTCCAGTTAAAAGGATGAAAATCATTCATTTTGATGAATGCCCATTTTGGCTTTCTACTTCCAAAATATGTGTGACAGCACACCAGCATTAGTTATTTGTGTCATTTCTTTAACTCCTGTGAGGTAACATGAGCATATTTTACTTGTAAAATAGTTGAACTCCATTAAACTTCCAAGTGGTTTTGTTTTAATCTAATTCAGTTATAAAGAATATATCACTAGAAATAACTTCCACTTTGAGTCTGGAAATGTTCCAAAGAACAATTAGGTTATCTCTATAGAAACTGAAAAATATATACAAGGAACAGTAGAAACAGAGTAGGATTCCTAAGATTAATATAACATCTCTATGAGAAGAGGCTCCTTATCAATCTTATCTCTGTTATATCCCCAGTCCTAAACATTATGTATAACATATGGTAGGCACTGAATAAATAGTTGCCTAATGAATGAGTGTTCTTCATTAATTCTCTAGTTGCTGTGTAGGTAGGTGGTGAAGATTTGGATTTTTAAAGGTAATTGCTGTTTGTTGGGAATTACACAGATTTCAATTAATACTTAGATTTGCTTCCTCTGTAGGACATTCTTCTCAGTAAAATCTATAAAGCAAGAAAAAATTACTCTATAGGGTTATTATTATATTTTAGACAAAAATCTTAAGATAAAAGCCAGCTAAATTGCTGAGTTACCACATGGAGGACAACTGTCCTAGAGGATAGTCTAAGCCTCAGCTAAATTCTCATAATGGAGAAATAAGTTTTTATTGCATTAGCCATTGGGATTGAAATTGTTTATTTCCTTACCATAACCTATATTGCCCTGATTAAAATACTTAAGCTATTATATTGGTTCCAACATGTGTAAAATCATCTTTTTACCTCAAAGGTTTTGCCATTTCAACATAAGCCCTTCACAGTTGTCAGAGCTTGATAAGAGAGACTTGAAACTTATGTAATCTTACTAACCAATATCACCTTAATAAATTTAATAAAATTTTTTTTTAAAGAGTGCGTAGGGGCTTTTTACTACTTCAGCCAAAAAATGAGTTTGATTGTATGAAAAGCTGGAAGTGTGTGTTTGTATGTGTGCGTGTGTTCCAGATTTGGTGACTACTAGTAATATCTGTCATATGAAATGATAACACCAAAGGTCATGTAGCTGGAAAGTGTCCAAGCTCCTGCAAAACCCAGAATTTGAACTGCTCAGTGAGTTCCTGACTTGAATGATTGGTTATATTTTTATGCTTTCATTGGGATGAGTTTGCATTAGACAGAATAGTGAAACACATTTTTATTGATACTAAAAATAATAAGCAATTAAATAATGCTTTTCCAGATAGTTTGGTCTCTACTATTTCCCCATGCTTTCTTATTAAGTGTACACATTGTAATGGCTGCACAATAATAACCATTGCAAAACGATTCTAACTCTTGAAAAAGTAATTCTGCTATATAAAATTAACATTTATCTACTCTTTAATTACCTGTTCTTTTGTCCTCTTACTTTTGACTGATTCATTTATTCTCTATGCATATATTTTTCTACTTCATAGCTTCTGGCTTCTAGTTTTTATTTTCTTATAATTAAGGTCTACTATGACCCATTATTCCCATTACTAGGCCTCGTAGTAACTCTTTTGATCCCCATCACCCCTTCAAATTGTCTTATGTTCCTGTTTGCATATGTGTTTTCTTCCTAAAGCAGGTATTCTGATGGGTTTATCTTTGTAGACTAGGCCACAGTATAGGTCACAATCAATGTAGAGATTGACAGCCCTGATTTAGAAAAGGTACCCATCCCAGGATCGTTAGTTGTAGCTGAGAGTAGGGGTTTTGCATGGCCGAAAACATGATGGAACATCATTACCCATTCAGAAGGCTTGTAGGTGGAGCCTTATAATTTTTTTAAAGAAACCTGGGGACAGTGGATATTAGCAGTTCCCATGATATCATGCTTTGTACATTTTTCAAATGTTAGAGATTTCCATCCTTTTTAGTGGTAGGGCTCCAGTATGTAAATAAGCTAAAAGCAACACTGCACTGATTAGCAATAGTTCCACTGAAGCTTAGTGCTCTGAGGATTCTGGTTTAAAAACAGTTGTATTCATGAATTTGGGTTGCTAAATCTCTGAGGAGAGCAAAAGATGAAAAGAACTCGATAATCTAAATGGAGATGGGGCCACTAAGCTAAGCTGAAGAAAAGAAGTGTAGCATGAAACTATGAAAAGTTACTGGGTCTTTTTGTAACCAGAAAATACAGTTCAGAACAATATATCCAGTCTGATATAATGTAAGGTCATTGTATCGGGGATGAGGAGACTGTTTTGGTAGACACATTTGTGACCTTGGTTAAAATTACTTTGATTCATTAGGATAACAATGTGACTTAATGTTTAAGAAACTAGGCTTGGGCGTCAGATTGCTTATATTTGAATCCTATCTCTGCCATTTACTGTCCCAAATTTAATTTTTTCCAAGCTCTGCCTTTCTGTGTATAAAATAAAGGTAGTTATAGTATTATTGTAAGGATTATATCAGGTAGTGCCTGTAAGCTCCTTAGCTCAATGTTTGACATATGTGCACATTCAGTAACTATTTTTAGTGATTGCTTTTTGTCTCTAGAATTGGAATTGTAATATATTTGTGGATTTTAATATACTGTCTTTTCTAATATCTTTGTGATATTTGACCTCTGAAACTATAATCAGCTAAGGGTAGGTCTAAAAAGGCTAGACAGGGGTTGGGAGGGGAGAAAAGGGAGACAATAAGAGAAATGTGCTAGTGGAATTGGTCGTCAAGTCAATCAGAAGCGAGCTGGGATGAATCTTGGGGGTACTGGGTTGTAGCTAGACTTTAAAATGGGTTGGGAAATGAACCCTTGCTGAACTCTTAAACGTGAAGGTCAGAATTATCAAACCACACATCCCAAGCTTTAGGGCTTTAAAGAAAACACTAGAAAATCCATGTAAAGACAAAGAAGAGAGATAACAACGGAGCTATGTGTTAAGTATTCACTTTTATATAGGATTCTTCATAGCCAAGCTTTCTGCCATTTCTTAGGATTTACTTCACCTCAGTGTTATCTACCACAGTACCATCAGATGGGAGACAAATCTAAGCGTAAGAACTGATTTTATGTACTGAACTACAAGGAGCTGGGTGAGAAAAGGCTATCAGAGAAAACAAGATTGAAATACCCTAAACATAGATGAACATGATTTGATATTTTCTTTTTTAATTTTTGGGCATTAGCAGTGAATGTTTTACTGTAGATGAGCAGTGGCAAGACACATTGTCGGGAGAATTTTCTGTTTAGTGTTGCTATTGATCAAGCTTGTGTTAGTGACAGAGCTTGGTAACCAACAGGCCAATTGAGAGGACCCAAGAATAATGTTAAGAAGCCACGAGAATTCAAAAGCACAGGTTTGAAAACTTCACTTTGGGGTCAGTAGTTCCTGAGAGCATCATTGTTTTGCATCAGAGTGAAATAGTCATAATGATCTTGAGAGTTCAAAAATAGTTGAATTAACTCATTTTATCCTCTGTAGTAAGGCAGGGATATCACAAGTATTGGATATGGTTCCATGTAGAATGCTAAGTTTAAAAGAGAAGAGCAAGAAGTTAGTTTGGCTTTTGAAAGTATAAACTTATTTAGTGAGTAAATGAAAGATAACTACATGTTACAATATGGTAAATTTTCATACCCAAAAGATAAAAACGGAGCTCCACAGGACAGGATACAGGTTAAATATTGGTAGTTCTGGTTTGCATAGTCTGAAAATCACCTGGGCACTACTTAAAATATCTTAAATGAGAATCTTAGAGTCCTAGAGTGAGTGTATATTTAATATGTTTAGTACTAGTTTTGAGTTCTGAGTCAAAAGCTATTATCCATATTTTGATTTAAAAATTGGCTAGCTCCCCTAAGTTTTGCTGTGCTGCGTTTCTAGAGATGATGTTCTTTCAGGCTTCTCTTATCCCAGAGGTGATGATTTGCATATAAAATTATAAGTATCCTTGTTATACAGAGAAAAATGCAAGATACATTGTGAATCTATATTTCAGTTAAATAATTTGTTTAACATATTTATTAGGCATCTGCTTCATGCTAATTTCTGTGTGCTGTGGGTATTGTAGTGAACAAGAACAGATCTATTTCCTGCTCCCATGAAACTACTGTCTAGTAGGACAAGTAGTTACACAAATACGTATACAAGACATCTTTGGTAAGCACTTTAAAGGAGATGTACATGAGTGCTATGGAAGCCAATAATAGGTGAGCTAGGTTGATCAAAGAAGGCTTCCCTGAAGAAGTGATACTTGAGCTGTAAGATGAATAGGCATTAACACAATATTGTGATGCGTGGGAAGAGTTTGTGGCCAGTGACAGAGAAAGCACGGCCATTAGAAGAGAATAAGAGAAAGCTTTGTGGCTGGAATGCTGAAAGGGAAGTAGAATGTAGAGTGAAGAGCAAGGTAAGGCTGGAGAGGTAGGCGAGTCATCCTGTGTTGAACTTTGTAGGCCATATTACAGAATCATTACTTAATGCTGAGCAGTAGGAAACCATTGGAGATTTTAGAAGATGGAGAGGAAGTTAGTGGATGACCAGAGTAGATAGAAGAAAACAGATATATGGCTATTTTAATAGTCAAGGCAATTGATGATAGCAGTGGTGAGCACTACACATGAACTTCAGTGATTCTCAGGAAGTACAATCAATAGGACTTTGTGATTGTAACTTCATTTTAACTTGAGTGGCTCTGTGATGACCCTGTCTTCAAGTACGCTCACATGCTGTGGAACAAGGGGTTAGGATTTCAACATGTGAATGGGGGCGAGGGGCACAATTCAACCCATAACATACTCATCTCTTATTGGTGTCTACTCTTGATGAACTTGAAATTACAACTGATGGATTAGATTTTGGGAATGATAGATGAAGATGATAAATAATTTTTACTATATATATCCAGTTGGGTTGGATTTCATGATGAAAGTCATAGACACTAAATTGTGGCTCTCTAATTTTTTTCCCCTTATATCACAGTTGCAAAAAATAAAATTAGTTTCAGAATCATTCTTGGTTACTAATTTACTTTTTTTTCAAAAAATAGTCAAGATGAAAAATTCTGTATCAGTAGTTGTACCTTTATTTACAAAGGTTTACTCTGCTTTATCATTATGTCTGATCACATAAGGGAATGTATGTATATAAAATATATAGTAAATAATATATTCCTCAGTCTAGTTTTGAATATGCTATAGAAGAAATTAAGGAGTAATATTACTTAAAAAAAAAAACAACAACTCACATTATTCCTTAATAATACCCTACAGGCATTCAGTTAAAAGAAAACCAAAAGAATAAAATCAGTTGGGTACAGCAAGTTGCAGAAAGTTACCTTGGTTGGTTTTCTCTCTTTCATAGCATAGTAAAATGAAATGGAATTTTATCCTGTTGTGTTTATTTTATGTGGCATCATACACTTTTACATAAAATTTTATCAAGCTTACTTTAGTAGTTCAGTTTTATTTTTCTGCGGTAGCTTTTACTTGTTATTTAAACAAATAATTCTTACCAACCTGAGTGTAATGGAACATTGAGGAAGCTGCATCTCTATTAAGATAGCTACTTGAGTAATAGCTTGAATGCCTAAGAAGGTAGCTGATCAAGATCATTTACCTGAGCTTGCCATGCAATGAGTGAATATAATTCAATGTAATAAATCATATAGCTATTTCACCCTCTTAGGCTTCTATAGTTCACTCTCTGTGCATTTATAAATAAAGTTCCTATTTTTTTGTTTTTTGTTAAGAGCTAACAAAATTGGGTTTCAGATTACAATATTCATTTACAATGTCTAGTAGAAAAGTATGCATGTCTATTATTATATGCATGTAATTATCAACACATAGACAAGTTTGTGCATCATAAGCTTAATGAAAACACTCATTTGTAGGAAAAGAACCATAGCTATTAAAATTGCAGGAATTTTAAAGCTACTTTTTTACTCTTTTGTTTAACAATTACATCACTTCATACTATAAGATAAAAGTAGCCTTTTTTACTTAAAATTTTAGTTTTTTTATGCGTATTATATTTTACTCATAATGTTTGTTAGTATTTTGTTAGTAGAGGGTTCATTGAATCAGCCCAGCAATTTTAAAGCTTTGCAAGTGTTTTTTTATGTTCCCTGAGAAAAACCAGTGCATATGGATAAATACGTGTTTTCCTATATTTGATATTTTCATGGTCATGTAGCTGTCACAACCATGTAGCCATCATTGCCTATCTTTGGGTTTAGGAAAGACATTTTTAGGAAAGTTCATTTTAAGTTTAAATTCTATTTAACACTATACAGTTTTATTTGACTTATTCTTGTATACATTACTAACATTTATTAAAATACTAAATTAATTTAAATTGAATTGCATTCTCCCATTTATTTGGTGTATAACAGTACACTATCTCTATATGAAGTAAGTTCTTGTTTTTCAAGAGCTTAGATTTATGTTAGGAAGATACATAAGTATAAGTAACAAAGTACTCACTAAGTCCAGTCAAATGTTTACATTACTCAGCATAAGTAACAAAGTACTCACTAAGTCCAGTCAAATGTTTACATAGAGAAAATAGGGTTATTCCTGTAGCCACTCATTGAAAGATTGGGAATTCATTCAAGATATGATGAAGACCTTCAGAGTGGAGAAGAGTGGCAGCTGAGATAAATTCCAAAAGTCTTTAAGCTCTCTTCATAATATCCCTTTTTAAAGACTTGCCAGGATATCCTATGACCAGCAATGACCAGGTTATTTGTATATTGATTATTTGATATATAATATATAACCTGGAAGAATCTGGTTTATTTCCAAAAATAATTTGCCATGACATTAATTTCTTTGTTGACTGAAACTGAATATTTGGAAAGCCATATGGTTTTGAAAATTGAGCAACAGACTAGCAAAAGGGAAGAGGAGAAATTATAATTCTGAATATCCTTAACTTATGTTGCTAAGTGGCTGCCTTCAATCTTGTGTAGTAACTTTTTAAATCAAAAGAATCCGTGCAAATATTATTAAATTGCGTGGTTCAAAAGAACCAGTAGTAAACTAGAAGGCCCCTGTACTTTTTATTTCTATTTCCAGAGTCAATACTTTTATCATTTGTGTTCTTAGTTTTTCTGTTAATTACTTTCATAAGTATAAATCAGAGGTTGGCAAACTATGACCCATAGGGCAAATCCAGTCTGCTGACCTGTTTTTTTTTTAAGGCCTATGAGCCAATTTTTTTTTTTTAAGGGTTGTTAAAAATCAAAACAACAAATTAAGATGAATATGTGACAGTAATCATATGTGATCTACAGAGTCTGATATATTTACTATCTGGTCTTTTACAGAAAAAGTTGAGACCTCTGATCTACATGGAGAGTGTGTGTGTGTGTGTGTGCATGCGCGTGCATGTGTGCACATTACCCATACATAGAAACATGCACACATATATACATATTTGTTAATTTGACAACCTAAACATATTTTTTACTCTATAAAAAAGACTGGCTTATAATTCTTACTACCACCAATCTACATCTTATCGTTATTTCTTATATTAGTATTAATTCTTTCCTTGTAGCTTTAAATGCTATACTATTCTTTTAAGGGGAAAAAAAAAAAACACCTCTTTTCTGTTCTAGCACGTTTGGGTAGGCATATAGATAGAGCTATAGGCAGTGGAAATTATCTTGGTTTTTGTCTAGATTTAGTCATATTTTCTAAATTTTGATCACTGAGACTAAATTTTGATCCCAGAAGTTAGCACATGTTATGCTCCGTAAGACTAATATTTCTTGAGTGTATGTTTGTGTGTATGTATGTATGAATGTGTGTGTATGTATGTATGTGTAGGACAGTTAGTCTCTCAGGGGTCCCCACTGTCATATTTACAGAGGCCTATATTGCTTTTTGCAGTAGATGTTGTAGTTGTGGTATTTATCATTATACTTACTACATCCCACAAAGTGAATCAGAAATTAAGTAAACTTATCTGATATTACTTGCTGAAATATCTTTCCTTTTAACTGCTGTATATACTTGGGTGAAACATTTTCTTGGGTGTGAGGTTAAAGTTGTTGCATTAGAGGTAACTTAGGCATTGGTTGCAGGGTCACATTTGGGTCACTAGACACTCAGCAAATACTTAAGGAATGTCTTAATCAACCAGACACTGTGCTGCAAAGTAGCAGTGCAGTGGTGAACCAGTCATGGTTGCTGCCCTCATGGAATTTAATAGGAAAGATAGGCAAATAAACACTCCATCATATACATAAGCACATATATTTGCAAATTGAGATAAATAATTTGAAGGAAAAGAACAAGTTATTTGAGAAAGAAGCAGAGAGTAGAGTTCTAAATCATGAAACTCTTTCAGATGAATATACAGATAATTAATGTTTAGTATCTTAAAATATTTTCATTCCTCTAAGGCAGTAGTTCTCAAACTTTTACATACATCAAACTCACAAGGAGTGTTTGTTAAAATGTGGCTTTTGGGGCCCCAAGTTCAAACTTTCTTATTCACTATGTCTGGAGGGCAAGAGGATTTGCATTTCTAATAAGTTCTAGATGTTGGGATTCTCCTGATGTTGAGAACTACACTTCAAGAACCACTGATCTAGGATAGTAGTTTTCAATACTTTGGAATCACTTGTAGAACTCTAGCAAAATGTTGATGCTTAGTTCCTGTGCCTGGAAATTCTGATTTAAAATTGTGAAGCTATGGCCTGAGTGTGGAGCTTTTTAAAATACCCTAGATGATTCTCATGTACAGCCTGAGTTGTAAGTCTAGAATTTGAATATGTATATACATGCTATTCCTTAGTGGGGCAGAAAGTATCTAATCCTGCGTAGTGGTAAGAATTAGTGGAAGAGGTGGGGAGAAGGTGTAATAGAAGGCTTCATTGAAAATACAGAACTCGAACTAAGGCTAAAAGGAGTATGTATCAACATGATAACTTGACACAGAGAAAAGAGGATATGTCAGAAGAAATGGTGATGGCACACAAACATGTAGGAGTAGGTTTTGTGTCATAAATAACCTAGACTGCATTTCTGAAATGTAACTATTCTGATATTGAGAGTCTCCTATGTCAGAAACAGAGAGGATAATTTATTTTTAATAAATGAATATAAAGTAAGGATCATCTGTACTACATTCAAGTAATTTTTATCCATTAATATGTTCTATTTAATAGAATGAGAAGAAGAAACCGAAAGACCAGGAGATACGGAGTTTTGGACACTAACATAGAAAACATGGAATTGACACCTTTAGAACAAGATGATGAGGATGATGATAACACATTGTTTGAAGCCAATCACCCTCGAAGGTAAGTGTTGAGCAGAGTTTAATTTCATGAAACAGGAGGCATGCGTTTGACAAGTAAATTGAAAAAGTAGAATTTAATTTACCAGTTTTTACCCTAACAGATTTTATTCAGTTTTGTTTAATGCAGTTATTTGTGCTATCTAACCAATAGCTCACTTTTTTCCTGGGCTCACCCTACAGAAGGTTCTCCTTGGATAGGATGGGGGTAGAATCTTACGTATAATTCTTATTTTCTTTTAATTTTCTGCAAAACTTTCATAGTATTTAAAAAGTATAGTATTTGTAGTATTTTAAAAAACTAAATGCATCTGAGGCACCTCTTCTGTACATACACAGAATGGGAAGACAAAAAGGAAGTTGTTAACTTAGGGAGTCAAGGTTGTTTCCAAAGGGGAACTGAATTTGAAACCCATTTAATTTCAAGTGTGCTTGACTAGAGGCAAAGATTGTTGTAGGCAGAAGCAACTACCAAAGTTTAGCAGTTGTGACAGACAGTAGTTTGTTCAGTTAATACAGCAGAAATGTCTAGAATGCTGCCTGTTGTGTTTGCACATGTAGTTATACATGCGAGATTGGGAGGATTAGCTATGAAGGACACAGATGTACAGATTTTTTGGAGGAAACATGCAGAGTTTTGTAATCTGCTAAAGAGTTTGGTATTACCCTGCTGTCATTGAAGAACTATCAATGCTGTTTAGAGTGTACACAATCAGATAGTCAGATATTTGTTGTAGAATAATACCTCTTGTAGTAGTGGGGGAGGTGGCCTAGGAGAGATGAAGAGGGACAGAACTAGGGAAGGTAGGAGGGGCATAAAGAAGTGTATAGTTTCCATGAGATATAGTTACCTGTAGCTACCTTTTATTCTGTATCCTTTCTCTAATATTTATCCCTCTTTTATGCTCCACTTTTTATGAATATTACATTCTATTAAGGAGCTAGACATTAATCAGTTACATAAATGGAAAAAGAATAAGGGTAGGTGGTGTAAGAATTTATAACAGGGCCTTGGAACACTTAATCAAAAAATATTGGTTCAGAAAAGCCTGTTGGAAGTGATATGTAAATTGAAACCTGAAAAATTAGTGGAAATTAGCAGGGGCAAAGGTTGGAGAGAAAACAACAGGCATAAAGTGCCAGAAGCAAAAGAGAATATAGAGTATTAAGGAACTAAAAGAAGTTAATTCTTTAATATAGATGCTATATTACCATGTGTAGAAATAAATGAATGAATGAATGACTGGCTTTTGAATTTTGAATGCAAAAGGAAGAGTGGTAGGTAAGGCAGAACAAAGAATCAGAAGATGGATTGTGATCCCTGTTAATCAGTTAGTAATTATTCCACAGCTAAGAAAAGCCACTAGGAAAAATTTAAGATTGGGAAACAGTCAAAAGTGTCTTTGGGGATTACTCTGCAGTGGAGTGGAGAAGAGTAAGATAAGGAGTTAGGAAACCAGAAAAGTTACATGAATAAAAGTAGTACAAAGAATATCCTATAAGTTTTTATGTAGATTCTTAACATTTTACTTCATTTGTTCTCTTGTGTGCTCTTTCATAATATACAGAAGAATGCATCTCCTTCTCAGGATATCACATGATGTCCATCTGTCCTTCATTAGCAGTGGTAATTTTGATGCACCTCTTCAAGGTTTTATTGAATTTCTCCCATATGTTACTGCTTTTTTCCCCTATGCAACTAACAAAGAGACATTTTAAATGAAAATATTCTTTTCATTCAAATTTACCCCTTGGTTTAGCACTCTACTATGATAGCTGCAAAATAATGGTTTTCCAACTTCAACGTGTCCTCCGTATTTACCAATCAGCGTTGACCTTACCTTCTATAGCTTTGAAATTATTTTCTGTGATGAGATATGCAGTCCAAACTACATTACTTTATATGAAGCTGATTCAATGAGCACCATTCTCTCTCAAATCTTCTGTTGATATTAGAGATTAAACATAATTATGCCATCAGTTTATTCAACAGTTCAAATTTATCTTGTGGAAAGATGTGTATAGATCTTATTGTGATTCACTTTAATAACATGATAATCATAGTTAATGTCATTTGTTTCTCTCAGTAAAGGCAAAAATTGATACTTATATGGAGAATGTGCTATAAGGGCTTGACCCTGAAAGAGAACTTTCACCACCAAGGGCTTCCCAGAACAGCCACATTGGTGGTCGAAGAAACCAAAGGCAGGGTTGATAGTGCTAGAAAGCCTTTAGGATAAGATCAGGGGTCCTATTACTGAGCCCAGGGGGTAGCCTGGACAGAGTGGGGTAACAGCTGCAATGAGTAATTGTAATAGTCACTTGTTAGTAAATACCTGCTTTTGTGCTAGATGTACCTGCACTGTTAGACTTCTTACATGTACTATGTAGTTATCAGAACAGTATAGTAAAGTAGTTCCTATTGCTTTCATTTTAAAAATAGGAAAACTGAAGCTCAGAGAGTTTAAGTGATTTAGGCTTCCTGCCTCAATCTCATTCCACTTTTTAAATATTTATTTGATTTATACCTAGGAAGAGAATAATTCTAAATTCTGTGCCTTTTATCATCTATACCAGCACTTGCTAGTACTCATTTTCAAATGAGAACCCTAGAAATGAGCAATATAAATATTTTGACTTGCTTACCTTGCCAACTGCAATGCAGAATCATATTAGTCCACAGTATAACTGCTGGCAATTCTTGTTGGACCACCTCTTACTGATGCTGCTTTCATTGTTTAAATGCTTTCTTAAATTAGTTCTTCTTCATTTCTCAAATTCCATCCACAAAATAACAGGAAGCAGATCATTTCCAGAGAATTAAATGGATTTCCTTGCTTACATACAATTTTATGACAGTATAAAATTATCCGTTTGTAGTTAGTTCTTTCCGAGAGGGATATTTTTAATACATCAAAATTTTAATCATGATTGTAGTTGGCAGTTAAGATTTAGAGTAATGATTTTTACTGTTTATTTGTATTAGATTGAACTATATGAAACTGCCAATATATGGTTTAAATATCCTAAAGAAAATATTTTATATAAAAGGATGTCTCAGATAGGGCTGACTTCAGGCACAATATATTAGGGCTCTGGCTTCTCTCCTCCATAATCCCCTTGGTTCTGCCCTCTTCATGTGTTTCATTTTTAGTCTGATAATAGGATGATGCCAGCAGTTCCTACAATATCATCTAGAATGGTAACTTTGAGTAGAAATTAAGGACTAACTCTCTTGTTTCCATTTCTTCGAAATGAGAAAAATTTCCCCAGAAACTCTTAACAGAGTTGTTTTCTGGAAGTAACTTGCTTCCTGTTATTTGTTTTTGTATTCTATAACATTTGTCATGTGATCATTTCTAAACTAAACCCTGGGTAGAAAAATGGAAGTACCGTGATTAGCTCAGAATTATCTTTTGAGGTTGAGTAGATATTGAGGAGGTAACTACCATTACCATTGTACCTGGTAATTTAAGAGCTGAAATATAGTCAAACTGTGAAAATTTGTAGGTGTGTGGAAAAAAATAACTTGAGCAGCTTGATTAATAGAACTTCTCTCGAATTTGCTGTTGATATCCTAATTTTGTATATTAAAGTTATTTCTTTTGTTTAGTTATTGAGACATGTTGCACAAAAGCATTATAAAACAGAAACAAATATCAATTCTTTAACTATTGTATAAGATGTTTCAACCCTTCTGGTTAGGAAAACTGATAGGAATTCAAAAGCATATACCAACTAAGTATTACCTTTATTTTTCTCAAATGAAATATTGAGACTATAATTCAATATATTTTATATATTTAATATAATTCAAAAATATTAGAAACAAATACTATAACCTGGCACAAAAATGCAGTTTAAAACAGTGCTTTACATCACAAAATAATAAGTGGGAACAATACATTCTTGCTATTCTGTTTGATTTCTACCAAACAGGAAAATTAATATTATTTTATAATGATGTACACTAAAGGGCATTTTGACAATCTTGATAGCAGCTTCTAAAAGCTAGTAATTCTGTTACTGCAATGCTATTCATATAATTTTTGCCAAATATGTAATTTAAAAAATCCTAAATTTGCTTTTTATATTGTTCTGCTTCATTAAATTTAATGTCATATTGTATGTGTTCATTACATTTGTATTGTGTTACTTGGCTGCAAAATATTTTCTGGTTATTAACATCAGCATATCAAAATCAGAAAGCGGATTTGGTATAAGTATTTAATTAGAAATCCTCATTAAGAAGATTTTATTTAAACAGTTACCAATTTGAAAATAGTTCTGATTTCTCAAATACTACTTTGAATGTGGAGCATAACATATTTTCAGAATAAACACTGTTATTCAAATGTTTATTTTAGATAGAAATAGGTATTTTATGATGCCCAGTGATGTGTTACAGTACTTTATCTAGTTAAAGGATACTGTGCTTTCTTTTTCTTTGCTTCAGCAGATAACAAAGAAAAGCTTTCGTGTACTTTTTTTTTTGGTATGTTTTACTTTTTTGTGGACATTGAGCCTTAGAAAAAATTTTGCCTCGGTCCATTAATAATTAGACATCACAATGTGCTTATTGGTTAAGAACGTGTATCTTTTGTATATTAACAAATACTAGGTAACATCAAATTCTGATTGGTGATGCTATTTTCCTCATCTCAGTGAATGGTCTAGAGTTACCCCATCTAACTTGATAGCCACTAATCAAATGTGGCTCTTGAACATTTGAAATGTGACTGGTATGACTGAGGAACTTTTTAATTTTATTTACTTTTAGCAAGTTGAAATTATAATTTAAATTGCTAGATTTGGCAATGGCTATTGTGTTGGACAGCACAGACCTAGAGCAAAAATGTTTGATTGATCTGGTTTAAACTAATTCTATTAAAGAAAAACTCTTATACAATAATTGAATTACAAGTTTCTGTTCATATAGCAGTTGATTCATTTAATAAAATGCTAACTGCTTTGGTTCAGGATTTATGCTCTGTTTGGGTTGCAGACTCTCTAAGGAATATAGTGGGATAGATGGATGAGGGTGGCAGAACATAACCACCCACAAGGTTGATTTATATGAATGAAGTTAGGGCAATAAAGGAACAAGAACCTCAAGTTTATGGACAGGAAAAGTCCTAAACACAAATATTAAGGCATTAACCTTTCCTGGTGCTTTCAGGTAGTGTTCATTCTCTAAAATCCACAGACATTATATCTTCTATAAAAGGACCAGGGAGGAAAACTCCAGGGATCTAGCATTTGCAAATTTATTTAAATGATCAGAAAATAACAGTGCTCTTGACTGCACTAGAACAGTTTTTCCTTTCAAACTTGATTCGGATTTATTTTGATAGTTTTAGATTTTCCGAGTTAGCTTTTGAATTGTCCTTGAAAATAATGTCTTTTTAATATTATTTTATCATTGTGTAATGTGCAGTGACAAAGCATTCTTGAAGCTTGGAAAATACTCAAACAGATTTCCATAAAATTTATTAATACTGTGCACTTGCTTTACCTCAAAGAAAAGCATGGAGATTTGTGTGTGTGTGTGTGTGTGTGTGGTAAGAATATTTAACATGAGATCTACCTTCTTAAATTTTCAGATGCACAATACAGTATTGTTAACTATAGCCACAATGTTGTGCAACAGATCTCTAGAATTTATTCATCTTACATAACCAAAAGTTTATACCTGTTGGCTAGCAGCTCCGCATTTACCTCTCCCCTCAGCTCCTGGCAACCACCATTCTACTCTATGCTTCTATAAGTTTGACTATCGTTTACTACAAGTAATAGAGAACCCAAAATTACAAAGACTCAGAAGTTTTTCTCATGTAATTAAGTCTGCAGGAGTTGTTCCTGGCCTCAATTCAATGGCTATTTGATAACAGGGTCTACATCTATGCACTTTTCTTGAACCTTTTCTCATGCTTGTCACATCCTTGTTATCCAACTACTATAGTTTTCACCTATAACATCTATGTTCCAGTCAACAAGAGGGTAGCAGGCAAGAACTCACATCATGTCGACCTCTGTATCAGGAAATCAAAATTTCTCCAAACTGTCCCCGTCCTCCCAAGAGACGTTCATACACATACCGCCCTTCTCCGACCAATAATCATAATCATCATCATCATCATCAGAAGAAGACCAACATTTTTATTAGCAAACAAAAAGAAGAGAATAAATGTTGAGTAGATAGCTTATAATATTGCCATCCTGGCTATTAAAAGTATTTTCTAAGGTTAAATTTGGCCTGGGAAGACAGAAATGTTTAGATTTGGGTGGGGGTCACTGAATTAAGACATAAATTTTGAGGAATTATTTATTGTTTATGAGTAGCAGTTTTGCAGAGAAATAAGAGGTATCCAGGACAATAGGATTATAGGATAGAACATAGCATGCCAATAGGATGCTGCTGCTTTTGTTTTTTAGGAGTAGGAATCTATTGTTATAGCCAGAGTAGTTTTGTTTGTTTGTTTATTTTAGTAAGGTGGGAATTCTGTAAATGGTAGAAAAATAGAGCATTTGACATCTGATCTAATCTTTAGATTTCAATTACTAAACCCTCATGATTGAGAAGTATTGTGATAAAATAAAGAGAATATGATTGTGTAGACTCCAGGGCTTCTTGAGCTTCTGTCACTAATAACTGAATGACCTTTAGTCCCTTGAATCTCGATTTTTCCTCTCTACCAGGTTACCTGTCAAATAGTGTGTTTGACTGCATCTCTAAACGCTTTCCCAGCTTTTGGACTATGTAAAGTTTTCATCTTGAAGACTTCCATAAAAAGACATCCTTAATCTTCTTTTGGAAATTGTTTTATCTCCCCTTTGAGAAAAAGGACTTTAGAGCATCCATAAATAACTGACCAAGATGATACTAGAATTCAGGCTTTCCTTTCTAAGACCAAGGTTTTTTGTCCATGGAATGATTTCTAGGCTTTAGTTGTGGCCCTGTAATAAGAGAGTGAGGAATTTTGTTTTGTTTTGTTATTTTCTTTTGTGTCATCACTATCTTCGCCACTGTCAAATAATAAAAGCTCAATATATATATGTTAGTGATTAAATGAATGAATGTCTTTTTTAAAAAATGCATTTAACTGTTAAATTCAGTAGCACAGACAACTTAATATGTTGCATACACTATTTTAAATACATTGAAAGCCATCAAGGCATTAGAGGTTACCTGTGTCTGTTTTCTCGTGTGACTATACATTTGAAATAGATTTGTCATGCTAGTTCTACATATCACTGTCATAGAATGTGGTTGAGCAAGAATGTAACATTCTTAATTTTTTTTAATCTTAAATTCTAATGGTGAAGTACTTGAACTTGTCCATTTCAGTACTTATTTTCAGCCTAAACATTGTCAATTCAAGATTTAAACATCATTAATTAAAGATTCTCCACACTTCTTTCACCCCTTTCTTCACATCAGGTTGACTTAAGTTCTATGGAGATTTGCACTATTATTCATTTAATCTAAGACAATATTAATTTGAAGCTGTAAAACCAAAAGAAAAAAATACTGTCAATTTAATTATGCAATAATATTATGATATTTTTACCTAATATAGGAATCATGCACACTAACCTCTTAATACTACTACATTTTCATGACCTTTAAAAAATTCGTCAACTTCTTTTGCTGTCATATACATTTATTAGTGTGTAATAGTTTTTCAGAATAAAAATTAGCAGAGTTTTGTCTTCCTGGAATATCATTTCATTTTTAAAAGAGATGGTTGTTTCTTGGCAAAAATATGGAATTGACTCCACTGTTCCAGTGACAAACGTTTGCTTACTGATATTAAATTTTAGCCTATTGTTCTCTTTCATCTTTTTCTATATATACAATAACTTTTACTTCAGTGATGATTCATGATATTATCTTTTTGAAGGCATTATAAGTATCATTAAACCCATCCCTTACAATACCAACAATGTGTATAATTCAGTTTAAATGACAATACAAAAAGCTTTGACCAATTTTGTGCACATATAGGCAATGTCAGCTATATAAGAACTACCACCTATCTGACAGCAATTCTGAGATGTCACCAACTGGAAGATGCATCCCAAGTTTAAAGATGTTAAAATATGAAATACGTGTGTTAGAAACTATGAAATATAGTCCTTTCCATCGGAGAGAATACACTTGCAGTCCTGCTCAGTTTGAGGGCTTTCACCTCTATTTCTGCCACTTTTGCCAAAAGAGCCTCTTATTAACAGTCCACACAGATTATACTGTGTATTCCTGGTTCTATCTCCAGGATTCTCTGAATCTGCCAGTCCACCTCTTACAATTTCTATATCACCTCTCCAGGCAGCAGGAGCGCTTGGTTATTTTCCCCATGCCATGCTAATGCTCCACATTTTTCAAACTGCCAGGGGGATCTCTGAGAAACTGAGTTGGGGATAGAAATATAGGAGATTTTACTGAGGAGGTGATGCTCGAGTTATCGTTGTTAAAAAATATATATGTAAGATATTCAAATAAGCCTTATGAAATGGGGAGAAAGCTACATTTCATGCTGAGCTGAAAGTATAAGCCAAGTGATGCCCTGTCAAGAGTGTGTATGTCACGAGCCTCTTTAGAACATATCATAGAAAATCAGTCAGATTTGGGATCAAATCAAGAAGACTGTGTTAAAAAAAAACAACTTATTAAGGATTTAGATTTTACTATTTGTAAAAATGGTCATAAATCATCAACTGCTTAGGAGTGAAGGAGTAGTACCATGAAATTCATGTTCTAGAAAATTGGTTTTGGTGACCAGTTGGTGAAAGATGAATTAAAATTGGGAAGAAACTAAGGTCCAGTATTTAAAAGTTGTTTCAGCTGTTTAGTTGAGAAGCAAAGGGTAGCTAGGAATAGAAGGAAATGAAAAAGTCTGACAAGATGATAGTACTGAGCAGAATGTAGGACATAAGAAGCAGTCAGAGAGGACCTAAGTGCTCCCACTGAACACAGTGACTAGGTAGATGGTGTCATTATTTGAGTTAAGAAGATACAGAGAAAGACCATGTTTAAGGCTGGAGGATGATGGGTTTGATTCTTGATAGGTTAAAAATATTTCTTATAAGGCACATAGAGAAAGAACATTTTCTTCAGTGTTGTTTGGGCTGTAGTTTAGTCGTGCCAGGGAGAGATTAGAGAATGGTGGATCCATAGCACATTGTAGGTGTTAAACAGGATGAAAATATCTGAGGTGGAATTCTGAGAAAACTCCAACTCAAGGAATGCAACACCGTAGGTGGGGGAACAGGTTGTACAGTCTGAAAAATATAGGTAGGTTTAAGAAAATGTTGGACGTGTGTAATATAAATATATCATAATAAAGTTATGCATATTAACATGTTTTGAGGTTATGAATTTCAAAATGTATATCTGAAACTGTACATTAAGAGATTTCTTCATATACTAGGTACTTGATTACAAAACATCTTATAGTGCTGTTGCTAAACATTCCTTAGGTTCTAAAAAGTAATCCACATTCAAAAGGCTGTTTAATGATAGAGTTGGATTAGGTACCTGCCACTTTGTGTTCTTCCTCTACTAAATGAAACTGCGATTTTGATTTTACTGATTTACTTTTTCATAACCCACAAATTCATTATCAAGATGATTAATAAGAGTTTCAAGCATGCAAAGGACAAAGGTTGTGTTAAATGAGAACTAAATGTTACATTATTTTTAATAACCTTGAATATCTTTTTCAAAAGCTTAAATTTACCCTCAAATTAAAATATATTAGAAACTCATTAGCTTGTAGCAATCTAATAATCATTTAGAGATCTAGGATAGGTTACTTAATGATTTAGATAAAATGATAGGTTAGAAGAGAGTATTACTCATTCTCATATATATCTCCTATGAAGTTCTAAATGTTCATGATTATAAAGGAAGATTTATTAAGTTAGTAAAATTTGTACACCTGTGGCTGTTCTTTTAGTTTGACTAAATGCTTTTGGTTATAATGGTTATTAGTGGAAGTTTCTTGGTAGCTACGGTTTGGGTTAAGTAACAGTAAAGCCTGGTATATATTTAGAATTAAGGTCTATAAAAATGTGTATGATGACAATATAATCTCAGAAACTAGTCAATGAGGTTAAAAAGTGGGCAAACTTGCCCCATTATATATATTTATGGAAAACCTGATCTTCCATAGAGATAAATTCTGCTATTATGTTGTAAATATTAGAAGCATTTTTTGTTTCATAAAACATATTTCCAGGCCTACAGCTTCAATTAATTCTTATTTCTGAAGGTTTAGAAATAGGATCAGTTAAGAATTCTATTTACAGAAACTATGGAAATAAATAACCGTATTATATATTTAAGTCAATTAAAATCATTTATGAATATTATATGAGGATATCACTTTGGTATGACTGTGAAATAGTCTTTAATTACCCACACTAGTTACATAAAATTCCCTTTGAAAAAGTTAGAATTATAAATTAAAAGATGATATCTGATATAATTAATATAGACAAAGTAATTATGTGTTTTATCTGTGCCATTTATTATAATTCCCTTAGACTAAATACTTGCATTATCTTCTTGCCACTGCAAATCTTAAGGAATATTTTTAAATATGTTTAAATTTGTTCAGGGTGAGCATTTATAGTTTTTTTTTTTCTTTCTTGCAGATAAGAATGTGCCTTTTGATGAGAGGACTTCATCTTTCTACACTGAAAAGCAGAATTTCTATGTTTAAGGAATAAGAAGCCACTTTATCATTGGGGGGGTATTTAAGTTACATATATTATGACAACCTTTAATTTGTTGTTGGAGTAAATACTTTATCATTTGCTATATCTCTGTATATATAGAGATGCTCTTAATGGGCTTAGAGTTACTGGGAGTAAACTGTACTATAATAGAAATCTGTTTGAAAATTACTTTAAAGCAGTGTTTACTGATCATTTTTTGTTTCTTGCTTACCATGTTATTGTAAACTGTTTTATATAGTAATCAGTTAATTTTTTTTTTGCTGGTTAATTATTTTTTTGCTGGAACTGCAAATTCCAACAAGTAACTGGTGTGTAAAAATAATTTAAAAATTTCTTTACCAATATATATTTCCCATTTTTGTGGGGAAAAGAAGCCAAGTTTATTACTTTGCATTTGAGTTTTTTAAATATTAATAATTGTGTGAGTTGTGTGCAAAACAATAAATATGATTTAAAATTATTTTAAAGTGGTACAGATAGAATGTGTTTACAAAATAAACCCAAAGACTATAGAATTATATATTAACATATATATTTTAAATATCTAGAAAAATCAAAAAAGCATTATTATATTTTAGCAAATTCCTTGCTAAGATACCTACTGTGATTAGATATTTGACAAAATAGTGAATTTCAAAGTCGTTTTATTTATCAACAGTGTTGTGAAAATAAAAATAATGGCAAAAACATTCTAGTCATATTATGGTGTAGAAGAGTAAAGAATTAAAGTAAGTGCGTAGACTTTAGAATCAGACAGACCTGGATACAGAGACTTACTTTATTATCTCTTAACAAACTATTTAATCTTATTGAGCTCTATCTACATTTTCACATTCTAAAAATAGAGGCGAACTTGTAGGAAAAGCATGAGTCACAAACTCCATTGCTTACAGGGGCTAGGGAGGTCATTTAAACGTGTGTGTGTCAGTCAGGATAGGCTAGGTCAGATGGTAGTAACAGATGGTCCCCAAATCACTGTGGGTTACAACAAAGATTTATTTCTCACTCCTGCTGCCCATTGTTATGGACTGTGATTCTACTCTTCATTGTCTTTTCTCCAGGGCCAAGGCTGATGGAAAAACCTCTGCCTGGAATATTGCCTCATAGCTTAATGTCCAGACATGGTGAACTGTGTGCTAGTTCACAAGTTTCTGCCCTAAAGTGATACATTTCATTTGCATCTATATTTTATTGGTCAAAGCAAATCCTAAAGCCACTTCAGAGTTCTACAAGGCAAGAATAGGTAATCCTCTAGCAATGAGGTAAGTTGGAGTATTTAGCCACCCAAAATGCCAACTTAGTTTTACCTGTATACTAACTGCCTTACTACAATGAGTCAAGTTCTCTGATGTCAGTATATTTGTATATATTGCATTTGCAGGGAATAAAGTGAAAATACATTTCCTTTTCTAAAGGGATCAGCCTTAGCCTCTGCCCAGTTCCCCGTAATAGTTACTAAGAGGGAATACTTGCCCCGTGTTGCGAAATCTCTTAGTTTTAATTTTCAAGAGAAGCCAAGACTCCAGGTTTATTATATGAAGTTTCTTCATTTTAAAATGTTATTATGCAGTGACCTGGATGGACCTAGAGGGTATTGTGCTAAGTAAAACAAGTTAGACAGAGAAGGACAAGTACTGTATGATCTCACTTATTTGTGGAATCTAAAGAACAAAATACATGAACAAACAAAACAGAAACAGACTGACAGAGAACATACTGATGACTGCGAGATGGGATCGGGGTTGAGTGGCTGGGTGAAAAAAGGTGAAGAGATTAAGAAATACAAATTGATAGTTACAAAGTAGTTACGGGGATGTGAAGTACAGCATAGGGAATATAGTCAGTATTATTGTAATAACTACGTATAGTGCCAGGTGGGTACTAGACTAATAGAGGGAATCACTTCGTAAATTATGTGTCTAACCACTATGTTATACACTTGAAGCTAATATAAAGTAATATTGAATGTCAGCTCTAATTGAAAAAAAATTAAAATAATTACCAAAAAATGTTATTAAAACAACACTCTTTTGTGATATTTGGAAATCATATTCTATATAGTATCTTAGAAATAGTGATTATTTAATAATTTCTGTTATTTATAAACTGATGTTCATATTAAAACTGAATGGAGATAGTAATCAAATCTTCCAGAGAATAAGAATTCTAATTATTAAAATAACTTGATAATTTTCATAAATGATCTTCACGTTGGTTTTAAAGGGGATGTTGCCAAAATGTTTTAAGCAGTGGCAACTTTATTAGAAATATACAATTTCTCTAGGTGACTGCTTTAAAAAGAATATTTCTCAATTGAATATGGAAATTCTGGCATGATTGCTAAAAATGCTTTTATTTCATTACATTCATATCCTCATTCTTGAACTGCAAAGCTATTATAATTATCGTAATAAGCTACACTTTGATTAAAGTGCCAGATAGTACGCCAAATTTTAGCTTCATTAGATGTATAACAAACATGTTGATGAAATGACTAGGATTTTCACCTACAAAGCTGTATGTACATTATAAAATAGCTGGTGATATCTTAGATGTTATGAAAGTGTGTTACTATTCTCCTTTCCCATTTTGTACCTCCTTTTGGCTGTTTTATTGATAAGAGCCTTACCTAGGAATTAGAGATCAACGGACACCAGTGTAATTGCGTTCTAGCTCAGGAGAAGAGCAAATGGAGAGAAAGGACAGGTTTGAAGTAATTTATCAGTGTTCTGCACTTGAACTGGAAGCTTCTGATGAACCACTGCGTGGGGCTAGAAAATCAAGTCACTTCTTCCGGCCTAATTTCTCGTGTTTATTAGGTAGGTAACCACTGCTGTGAAAACAGATCCTTGGGCTGGATGGGTGCTCAGCCTGCACCTTGTCAGCTTCTAGCTGGTTTGGGGATTTAGTTGCCTTACCAAGGACATAATCTATTACCTTTTATCACCTATTCCCCCCGCCCTCTTTTTTTTTTGTTTTGTTTTGTTACCTTAGTTCTAATTTATTTATTTTCCCTTATTCAGTATAGTTTTACCTAATTTACCATTCTAAATGAAGCAATAAAGGAAAAATAGTTTGTGTCTTTCATATTAGGAGGTAAGCAACTTTACCTTTAGTGACTTAAAAGAATCAAGCAGAAATTATTCCCAATACAGATAATATACTTGATTTACTAAGATAGATGTTTGATATTTCATTTCACAGTATCATTCCCTACATCAGAAGTTGAACATTTTAAAGCCACAGTCTTCAGTATATTTTGTCTGCCCATGCCAGTAGCATGTTAAAAGGTAAGAGGTAAAGGTAGAAAGTAAGAAATTAGGGGAGGGATCCCCCACAAAACTTTCATATCTGGCTTGTTGAGAAACTATCAATGCTGCATGTTTCAATAAAAGATTTTATTATAGAGCCACAGTATAGGATTTATAGCCAAGTTTCTGGCTCTATTTTTTTCATCTGACTCTAAATATATATGTTTTTATTTGTATTTCTCTTCATTCTTATTATACAGGTTCCTTTAGTACTCTGTCACCAAGAAT
This sequence comes from Pteropus medius, assembly GCF_902729225.1. Lineage (NCBI taxonomy): Eukaryota > Metazoa > Chordata > Mammalia > Chiroptera > Pteropodidae > Pteropus > Pteropus medius. The sequence goes on from NW_024346062.1 coordinate 17,048,756, forward strand.
AAGGCAAAATTACTCAGGTAGTTTTTCTCAAATAGGCATTCGAAGCAAAGTAAACTAAACACCTCCGATAGTTATTTTTCTTAATCTGTCCAGGGCCCTTTTAGGGGCCCTAAATCCACACCTATTGTTATTTACCTAAAAGGGATTAGGAGTTCATTTCATCCCTTCATTCTGCTCACCCCATTGCCTGAGGAAAGTTCTTGACATTGAGTGCAGCTCAGACTTCTTTTTAATCCTTTACCTCAATAATAGGAGGAATGGTGATCTTCAAGCTTCATACGTTTTTGAATTTTTCCTACTGTATCAATTGTTACTAGTCATCCTTCTCTAAAATAGAAGGTACTGGTTTGGCGTTTTTTTGTTGTTGTTGTTTTTGATTTTTTGCAACTGGATATGTTGTGCCTCCTGCCTAGCCTTCTAAAAAAATATCTCTTTGAACCTTCTTATAACTGGACCCTCAGACCAATTTTCCAACTATATTTTACCCAGTAAGTTTCTCATAGACCAAAAGTTTCTCTTGGATAAATCAGCTGAATTTTAGGTATAGTCAGGGAGGCCTAAGAAGCCTGCAGATTTCCAGACAACAGACATGTGACCTTTGATTAGTTGCTCTTGGTTTATCATATTTGCAATACACTATGGAACTATGGATTTAACAAATCCTGAGATCTAAGATAAAATCCATAGGTATAATCTTTCACAAAAGACAGACTCAGGGTATTTCTGTTGGTAATTGTTTCTTTCTTAGAATACGGCAAGCTAGGTTCCAAAAGTAATCATCCCAATTCTTTGGCTTGTCCTTTCTAATAGACTTTAATTTCTGATATGTGAATTGTATTTCATAATATTGCATAGGTTTTTGTTTTGTTTTGATTTTGTATATTTGTTTGTTTGTTTGACTCTCTGTGGTAAAATAGACTGACAGATAGGGGTAGATTAATCAAGCTTATTTCTCACATCCATCAGAGATTTGCTGCTTATTTTTCATGAATTAGTTGCCTATCAAGGTACCTGATTTGCTAGAAACAATATTTCTAGCAAAAGCACCTTCTCTGGATATCGGTGCACAGTTTTATTTACTTATAACTTTTTTAAGACATTCTTGGTATAAAAAGCAATTATATCTGGGGACCAGAAACTCGATACTTAGCAACTCCAAAGAGACTCTTCATAGACATGATGAGAAGCAAAAGATTTCTGCAGGAAATGTGATGGTTCCTAGTCTATGGAGATTTTAAAAAATATATACATCTGCTGGTCCCACACTCAAGAATTCAATTCATGTTATATTGGCATAGGGAGCGGCCTAAGTATCTGTTAGAAAGCTCCACAAGTGATTTTTCTTGTAACCTCAGAATGAGATCCTCTGCCAGTCTGAAGATTAACCACATCATGATGAAGAACAGAGCTTCAGACACTAACAAACCTTACACTGAATTCTGGCTCCATCATTTTCATCAACTTAGTTATCTTAAATGTTTCTCTTATCGCAGTTTATTCTCCACATGTAACTTATAATTCAGATGAATCTAATATTAATGTACTAAATGCTTTAGAGTTGTTAATTCATTCAGTCCTCACACTAATTCTTTGAGGAAGAGATTATTATCCTTATTTTGCAAATGAGGATACTGAGGCTGAGAAAGATTGAAAAATTTGCCCCAAATCAAACATCTAGTAGTAGCAGAATGGCTTATTGAATATGAGTTCAGGAAATTTCTTTTTACTAATATAAATTTTAGCATGTTTCCAAAGAAAAGCTAGGGTTGTTTATAAATGTACATACAGTGAAAAGATAAAATCAGTTTGAGAAGGTGAAGAAATTGAAGTGTAGGGAAACAAAAAGTAGGAATATAAAGTCATACTATGATTTTATTGTCTCACATCTATGCTACGGAGTTCCATGCAGTTGCTCTAAATGTGCCAGAAATGTCATTCAAGAGAGAGGCAAAGTTATTCAGTTATTGCTAGTATAGAGACCGGAGGGAAGTTTCTTTTACCAGGTTCTCAAGGAGTAATATATTAGAGGTCATCTGGTATACAGTAGTGAGCATTTTTCTCAACATCTTTACAATAAACTCACAAAGGAGATCATGTACATCGTATTATGTCTTTTAATGTAGACTGCTGGCATCACACTACATATTAATTCAATAAAATTAATTTCACAGGAAAGCAAAATAATCCTGCTTATATACAACCATCTACTGATTTATATTAACTAAAGGGTGAATTTTAGTAGCATCTAAGCAGCTTTTCCTAAAATAGTGTATAAAAACAACCTATAAAAAGAATCACTCTCCTTGTCTTCTCTGATATCTTCCGTACTTATTTGTTTGCTTTTCGTATTCTCTTTCTCTTTTTGTTTATAGCTCTCTCTCTACTTTTTGGTTTCTCTTCACACTCTGATCTCTCTCTAGGCATAACTACTCATGAATTCAGTTATTAGATATAAAAAATGTGAAGTCAAAAATCGCAACAGGCAAAGTAAAATAGGCAAGGAAGACTTTATTCAAGGCTATTACAGTAGTAGAGAGAGGCCAGAACTAAATTTAAACTCAACTCCACTGCAAAAAAGAGCAGGAAGGTTTTTAAGTGCTGGGATGAGCTAGTTGGAAAGTAGTGGCAGATGTTGGAGCAAGCCATAGGCAATCTATGTTTTCTAATTGGCTCGATCCAAAGGAAAAATAAACTTACATCTTTATGATAGGAGAATTTTGCAGCTTGGTCCATCAAAATTAGGCTCCTACTCTCCCATAAAAACTGGGAGATAGGGGTACTATCTCCCTTGAAATTTATGCGTCCAACAGGTAGATTCCAGGTCCCTAAGAAAGACATTCTGGATTGCATGACTGCAAGAGGTTTCTTTTGGTTTTTTTGTTTGTTTGTTTGTTTGTTTTTAAGATTTACATCTCAAAGGGGCAGAGAGAATTTACAATTAAAAGTTTTCTAAAGTAAATGCTTTAAAAAAATAGGTAGGTAAGGGATCTTGAAGTAGGAAGAAGCTTGTCAATTTAGTCAAGCTAAGGAGAATGGAATGTTAAGGCCATTTCGGTCAGCAGATTGCTCACAAATATGTATGTCCTTAAATTTTCTATGAGATTTAAGATCTGTATATTCAAACATATTCTTCCCACCCCGATGTGGATGGCCCATAGACCCCTCAAATTAATGATCCTCCGTACACAAACTAGGTCTTATTCTGTGTTTTTCATCTTGGTGATGGGCATCAACAGTCATTCATGTATCTTCCTTAGCATCTCTGTCACCTTTAGCCAAATTAACACCATGGCCATGTGTGTGTGGGTGTGTGTGAGCACGCATGCGTTTACAATCAAAGAAGGCATTTGGCCCAGTTATATTTTTTTCCAAGTTAAAATTATTGGCCATATACTCTATGGACTAAACCATTAGCATCTCGGTTTACCATTTTTGTTGTGAAATAAACAGAAATGTTCAATGAGAAAATTCTTTGTTACTGGCTACTATCTCAGTCAGTCTCCAGATTGAATTAGTCTTCCATCCAGGCAAATATCCTAATTAGGATCTACACGTTCCATAAAAGGATGATATGATAATTCTTATCTCCATATCAGCATTTGAGTCTGTCTTTAAATATATACAATATTTATCAGATTGATTTATCTAAAGCTTACTAGGAAAATATTTTTATAAAGATTGATAATTGGCCAACAATTCCTCTATATTTTGATTTTTGTTCTTTAATTAATTCAGACTTCCAACAGGTATAAAACTAGACTTAATTGTTTTTCATTTTGTGGAATTGCTTTGGATTATCTGGCATTTTGCCTTTGCTGAAAAGAGATGTTATAAAATATATAGCTGTGAAATAGAAGGCTATATTTACCTTGTTAACAATGATAAGTTGTATACCACATCACACAGTATCTTTTTTTTTTTTTTCAAGGATCTTTGAGAAATAACTTCAATGCAGTATCGGAAATGTTTGGGTTCCCATTGAGCATTTAGTATGATTGTTACTTTTATACTCAGGCAATTTTCCAATCATTTGACTCATTCCCCTCATACTACCACCACCACAAAACTCAAAACTGAACCAGTACCCTCTGTTTAACAAAGTACTACACTTTATGGTATTATTTGTGTATTCGCTTCATCTCTGGAGTATCATTTGGTTACATAGCTATGACCAAAAACCCAAATAGGAGATTATTTTTTCGGATATCTTGAAGTCAGGAAGTTTGTGTTTGCTAGTGCTGCTTTTATACTTTAAGGAATTCAGGGACAAAGTCCCTTAAAATGTCTTGATATTTCTTTCATGGTCTTAAGATGATTGTTCCAGCTGAAGGCATCATGGCTTTGTTTCAAAAGGGAAGGAGGAAAGGACCAGAAGAAAAATAGTCCTGATAACAAGAGTTCTTGTCATCCCATATCAAACTTCCTCAAACCTTAGTAGGTTAAAACAATTCATTATCACATATGGTTGTGTATTAACTAAGCTCAATTGGCTGTCCTTACTTGGGATCACTCATGCGATTACAGTTAGATTGTGGAAGCATCTGAAGACTTAAGTGGACTGAAAGGTGACTCATCTGGCTGAGTTGATGCTGGCTGTTGGCTAGGAGCTTAGCTAAAATACCTATACCTGGCTTTGGCTTCTTGTAGCATGGCAGCTGGGTGCTGAGAAGGAGCATCCCAGGAGTATTAAAAATTAAGTGGCAAGGCTTTTTATGACCTGGTCTCAGATGTTTGAGAATATTGCTTCTGTCACATCTATTGGTCAAGAAACTAAATTAAGTGTTCTCAGATTCAGGGAAAGGAAATTAGAGCCTACCTTGTCATGTGAGAAAGCAGCATGCAAATACGGAGGCAAAGAGTCAATGGTGGCCATCTGTGGAGACACTACGTACCACAGTCTGCTCTGGCTACCAATATGCATGTCCTTTTCACATATAAAATAGTCTAATCCCTTTTCAATATCCCCCAAATTGTATTCATTATGGCTTTGGTTTAAAGTCTAGGATTCATAATTTAAATCAGGTCCAAGGGAAGAAGAGGATTCAATTTTTCACATGCAGTTTCTCGAGCGTGATTTCTCTCTAATGGAAGAATTTTTAACTAAATTTATCTGTTCAATAAATTCAACAAAGTATCTGCTCAATACCCTCAATATCACAATAGTGATACAAGAATATGAATTGGAAAAAAAAAAAAAACTCCAATTTTAACAAACTCCACTCTAACGGGAAGCACATTCATCCACAAGGAGTCTGAAGTCTAGATGAGCACATTTCACATATCACCAGTTTCTTGATTGGAGCGGAGTTCTGCTCCCTAAGAGTGAGTCTCTGTGCCACTTGGCTCTGCCTTCTAGGTTTCTGACTCTGAGCTTTAACACTTCCCTTCTTTTTGTTTACAAATGGCCTGTTGTTGCTGCTGAGTAGCTTTCTTAGCCTACTTTTGACCTTCAGGAGGTTGGAGCCCCCACGGGCTCTTTTTTTGTTTTGAGCTGCCTCTATCTCTTTTAGTTCAATCTTATTGAGGTTCACTGCATTATACAAAAGCTACCCCACAGCTTTTTTTCAAAAAAGGCTGTTGTCTACTTTAGTCTAAGAGTCTGGATGGTGTGGGAACAAGTCCTTAAGATTCTTAGGAGCTCTGTTTTCTACTTATGAAAGTCTATAAGACACTCGCAATATTCATAGAAGTCTTTTTGTCTGGTTGAGGCCTTGCCATAAATGTTTCTTAGGTGTCAGTAAAGGGTGTTCCACATGCACCATTAAACTGAACTTTACCCTCCTGGTATGTATTACTGGAAATACTCTGGATTTGAGTTTTGCCCTGAGGCCATTTCTTATTTTGAGAAATTTTTGCTGCCTGGAAAGACTGAAGGTGATAAATAGATCTATTTTTGAGCCTAATAAATCTTAACTCTTTATTTTCTAAATTCTATAAAACACTGAATATTGTCTTTTTTTAAAGCACATTCTTTCTCTATCTTATTTTATGCATCTAAAGAAAACAATTGACACTTTCAAAATTCTTCCTGGAAATCTTAGCCAGATATAACAGTTCATTAATACTATTTCCTATATTCTACATTACTGCAGCATGTTATCACTAAACTTTTTGCCACTAAAAGGTTTCACATGATCTAGTTTCAAAAGTTCCTGGATCACTTCTGCTATATCCTATCAGTCAAATCAGTCACTAAGGCCATCTCTTATTCATGAAAAGAATTAGTCCCTACCTTTTGATATGTGAAGAAACGTGCATATAAAGAAAAGGAAGGAATAATGTATGGTGGCCATCTTTGGAGATTATCTCTTACATCAGGAAAGTAAAATTTTCCAGAAATCCTGAGCACACTTCAACTTTTTTCATTAGCCAGTGTTATTTCAGAGTTTATTAAGGGAACGGTATAGAGACTAGGAAATATGTTTTTTCTTCTGAGTTCATTGCCAACCCACAAAAAATAGAAGTTTTCTTAATGAGGAAGGAGGGGTGTTTGGTAGGAAACTAACAACATTTGCTATGGTCCATACCTTGGCTATTTAACGTTCTTTATATACCATTTTTCCAAACAGTAGAATATAACACTACTTTTCCAATGAAAACATCTCAAATTCTCCTTTTGTTACTGCATCTAACTCAAAGTGTGTAATCTTGATGATTGGTAATTTCATCAGTAGGAACACTTGTAGTTTCTGGTTCTCTGGAAATGTGTTAACCAAAAGACAAATTACCTGTGTCCAAAACATGCACAATGTTCGGAAAGACAGATTAACTGTTATGAAAACTTCCATTTGGGAAAATAGAGGATTAAGAAAAATAAAGAGAAGTAATAGCGAACGCAGTTTTCATATCCTGCTATTCAGAAACAGCTAGGACTCCGTGAACTAGTAGCAGTGTAAGCTCTGGGTCAGCCAGTTTTTTACTGTCTCATTCCATTTTGGTGGTCCCTGGCTCTGCCTTCTGAGATGCTGCACAAATCTGATACTTCGGGCTCTCGTACAGACAATTGTCTGTAATTGCGTGTTGGGGAACCTGAGAATTGTTTTATAACTTTTTCAATGGAGCAAAGACAGTCACAAAATTCTCCTATCCAGACTAGGTATTTGATCACCATACAGTTCCGTCAGAATGTTCATTGTTTACTTGTGTCCAGTCAATATCTTGTAGGTGTAAATATAGCTAAAGATTTTATCTAGTCAAGGTTTTTAACCTTGAATATTCTCTTTATTTTATACTGGCCTTTACATTCTTTCTACACTCCTTCCCTGAACTTAATGGCTGTTGCTTTGGGGTAATTTTAAATAATATATTTGGGAGAAGGCCAAAACCATAATCTCATTTTTCCCTTCAGACAGGCTGCATTTGCCTGGCGGCCTACCAGTTTATCTCTTACTAAAGGTGATCTTGTTGCTGTCCTTGCTATGGTGTGAAATGTATTTTTATTTTATTTTTTTAACTTTCTAAGGCTTCAAATTAGAAGCTTTAGTAATATAAACTGGTAATATAAACGTCAGACTATGGAGAGAAAGTACTTCTCAGCAAAGTGGCATTTCCTCCTATCTGTGTTTGCAAGTTTTCTACCTCTCACCTGGATTCATCTAGCTCTTACAGATTTTCCTAAAGGTGACAGTAGAGCCAGCAGTAGCCAACATTCTGATTAATCCCCATTCTTTCCATCAGTACAGCCTCTGTCGGTGTATAGCTTGCTTCATAAAGTTCATCAGGTGATGATTTGACCAAATGTTTTTCATTGTATAAAAGTGTGACCAGTTTTTCACTGTCAGGCATTTAAGACCTAAATTTTCATTTCTGTACTTTCTCCATTAAATCAATTCAACATTTTAGTTTCTGTTATTTAGAGTAACCTATTTCTAATAACAATTACTAAATCAATCATGGTAATTATCACAAGAACAATGCATTTTCACTAATTTAAGTAGCAGCAGTTTATAAAATCTCCAGAAAAGCCAGAGAAAAAACTGCTCAAAGGGAAACATGACTGCTTCTATATTCGTCACCTAACATGACACTAGGAATAGGATAACAGAAACTACTACAGCTGCCCCAGAAAAACAGACCTCTGTGGTTATACATGCCAGAAGATCAGATATCTCTGCCAAGGCTGACTCATTGTGTTCTATTCTATTGCCAGATTTTCTGATTGGTATTGCAAATCAGTCTGGGCATTGCAGTTTTTGTTTTTGTTTTTGTTTTTGTTTTTGTTTTTGCTTTATAGCCTCTATTTTACAGAAAGACAAGCTAAAAAGGATGCAAGAATAGGCGTTGAATAGGTGGATATCTAGAATTTGCCACACCTTATTTTTTTCGATTTTCCTTCCTGTTGAGAAACAACATAGCATAGTGGCAAATACAACATAGTAGGCTCAGCACTCAGACTTCAGTGACATCCACACTACACTACTTGTGTGGCTTTGGGTATTAATGTTTTTAAAACCTCCGTATCCCTATTTTGAGAAACGGATAATACCACAACATAGCTTAGTGCGATAACTATATGGGATAGTATAAATAGTTATTAGCATACTATCTTCTTGAAGCCAGTTTTCACCAAGTAATAGTTATTACTATCATATTATCTCTACAATCTCCTACGTTAGCTTTTACCCAATTTGAAATTTATACTATATTTTGGAAAGGTACTTTAGGGTTTTGAATTTTTTTCTTTGGACTGAGACATGGCTCTAATAAATATAAATAATTCTGAGTATTAAAATATTTTAAAAGTTTTCATTAAAATTTAAAATTTGAAATCAGAAAATATCTCAGGATTTTGCAGGGAGAGCTATAAAGGCCTTCTGGAAAATGTTTATCACCTCACATTCTTTGGATTATGGATAATGTTACTGAGTCTTAATATTTAGTTGGTGATTCTACAAAATTTTGTTAAGTATCTACTATGTGTAACTGTTTCTGCACATAAAGGTGAAAAGACTTGACATGGCCTCTACCTGTATAGAGTGTATTCCAATAAGAGAGACATAATAAACCAGTACACACAATTAGGGAAAATGATTACTGATTGTGACAAGTACTCTGAAGGAAATACTTAGTTGCGTGTTAGAAAAGTATGTGCAGGGACAAGGCAAACTACTTAACGTAGAATTCAAGAAATGCTTTCCAAAGAGTAGATTTAAAATGAGACCTGGAAAAATAAAAAGAGACAGATGTGTGAAAGACCAGTAGGAAAGCATTCCAGGAAATTAGAATCTCAGAGTTCCCTAAATTGAAACTAATTTGAGCATTTATAGAAACTGAGAGAACACCAGGGTGCCTGGGGTTTAGTGAGCTAGTGGGAGAGACTAGTGCAAAGTTAGAAAGCCAACATGGGCTACATTATGCAGAGCTATAAAGGCCTGGCAAGAAATTTGGATTTTATTATAACTGAAATGCAAATGGGAAGCTATGGAAAGGTTTAAAATAGGAAAGTAGTCTAATTTGAGTTTTAAAAGATTCCTCTGGCTGTTATATAGAGAATATACTGGAGTGAGTTAAGAGAAAAATTAGAGCAGCTAGTTAGCAGGCTTTAAAATAAAAAAAGTGTATATGGGAGCAAGGTGGTAGCAGATGAAGCGATTTAAATAGATGATACCTGATTCGAATTAGACACACAACCAACCAACTGGACCTGTTGATTGGACGAGGGAGCTAAAGAAAAGAGAGAGTCAAAATGACTCTCAGTTTTCTTGTTTCAGTAATTGAGTCAGTTGTAGTATTTTGAGTTAGGGAAGATTAACAAAAGATTAGGTTTGAGATATTTATTTTCTAGAGACAGCCAAGAAATCAAAATTTTCATTTTGTTCATGTTTAAAAATGCAATGAGATGGGCAAGTAGGGGTATCAAATAGACGGTTGGGTATGGGTCAGAACACAAGAGTCGTGTGAGATATACCAAAATGCAGTGGTATCTAAATTCATGGCTCTTGTCTGGAGAGTCAAACGAATAAACAAAAACCTCTGGGTATTATCGTTAGGTAGCTAGTCAGACATGAGCAACAAAGAAAACAAAAGAATAGGGGCCCAGCCCAGAGACCACCGAAAGAACACCCTATTGGTAGTTAGAGAATTCCTCCTGCATCCCCAGAGACAAAGGACAGGAGGGTCATAGTCTTAGCTGGCCTAACCCTGCTACAGACGCCTGCACAGGTTATAATACTGTGTTTCTGCCTGGTAGTTCATGAATCTAATTATAACAGTCTGTATTCTGAATGAGCACATGCACACTAGGCAAAGAGTTATATAACAGCCAGGTGATAATCAAAATGACCTCACTTGCCAATCACCTAGGAATGCCTTTGGAACCACCCATCACAAACCTAATATAGGGTAACCATTCCCACTTCTGGGCCCTTTTTTTTTTTGCCTTCTTGTGGTTGTCATTATGGCACTCTGTTGCAGCTCTCATTGCTAGGACCATGTGCTATTAAATCTCAATTACCTGTGATTCTTCACTGTCATTTGAGGAGGAACCAGGGGAAAATGCTAACTACACTTCTGCACCACTGTTAGCCCTCTCCCTCCCCCCTGCCATTGAGGTAACACTGAACTTAGATCGGCCCCAATGGTGACATTATCCGCATAAAAACAGTATTTATCACGGGATAAAAATGAAATCACTTAGGGAGATTGTATAAATTTAGAGAAGTCATCAGATCACTGAGGAACCACTTCAATGTACAAAGTTTGTGAAAAATTCTTAATTGTGAGTATCCTTGGCTTATTATATTATAGATTGTAGGAAAAAAATGTATGTATGTATCTATTTAAGTAATATTTGATTTAAAAAAAGTCATAGAATGAGTGAGGTCCCTGGTCACCTAGAGAGAGTATGTAGATTTCGAAGGCCCAGACTGAGCTCTGAGAAACTTCAACTTTTAAAGGTTTAGTGGAAAAGGATACACAAAAGAATTACAAAAAAAAAAAAAAGAAGAAGAAGAAGCAAAAAGGAAAGAAAATTAAGAAAGAAAGAAATATTACTAAAACAGGAGAAGAACCATGAGTAGTGCTACCCCTGACTGAGAGAGGAAAATGTTTTAGAAAGGATGGAGTGTTCAACTGTATCAGATACTGTTGAAAGTTTTAGTAACATGCATAGAAGTATATACTGAATTTAGAAACATGAGATTTATTGGTGGTCTTACTAGATTAGTATCAAATGATGGATACTTAAGCCAGAAAAAGTAAGTTGAAGACTGAATTTGAGATGAAGTAGGAGCAATATAGAAAACTATTTTTTTTTTTCTGTAAACATGAGTGAAGAATTGGCCCAGAAAAGGAATTAATTCTTTAGAAAGCAGAGTGATTGGGATCTAGAATTCAAGAGGAGGGTTTGGTATTTTATAAGAGCACAAAATTTTCTTCAGATGTAACAAGAGGAAAGAAGTTAGATACAGACATTGGAAAAATGAGAGATTTAACATTTGGTTTTCATAAGGTTATGAGAGTGGAACTAAGAAAATGATAAATTTAAAAATGTAATATAAAATAGCATCAATTCAGAAAAGAAAAATTGGAATTATATGGGATTGCTCAGTGCTTAGTAGTTTAAAGTGTTTAAAGTTATTGATCATAATTTGCAAGGAGAACCAGGTATATGATTACTTGCAAGTTAGTATGTCAGATATTTCAGAATATTTTTGACCACAAAAATCCCAAATCACTTAACTAGTAAGGGAGATTTATTTTCCCAAGTAAAATTTAAAATCGTAACATTGTATTATCCCAGGGTTGGTTAAGTAAGTCAATGGTTCACAGTAACCCAAGTTCATGCAACTGTTCCTCGGCTATTCTTAAAGTGTTGGCCTTTTCTTTGACCAGCTTCCCTCATGACTGCAAAATAGCTGCCACAGTTTTAGGAGTCAAATGAGACATCTAGCCAAAGGAGATAGATCATAATCCCGCTATCTCTTTGTAAGTGTGAAGAAACTGTTTCCAGAAGCCACTTAGAAAACATTCTTTCATTGGCCAAAATTCTGCCATATTTTCATGCCTAAACCACTTTCCAGCAAGTGGAATGGGAAAACATGGTTGGCTTATTTTAATCAGAATCTACGTCTGGATTGAATCGGCCTCCCCAACATTACTGGTCATGAAGAATAGTGTGGCTGTAGGAAAATAATAGTAATAGTAGTCGTTGTTGTCGTCGTCATAGTAGTAGTATAGGCTTATGTTTGAAAGGGAAAGGGGAGTGACTATCGTACAGGCATTAAGCTATTATGTTATAGTTAGATAGAACTACATTTACATTTTGCCAAATGATGCAAAAGAGAATGGAAGACAAGGCATTTGGGTGTATTTGCAAGTGAAAATTAAAATGATTAACAATAGAATCTAAGCTACACAATGAGAGAAGCAAAACGTGATAGTCTTGATGGATTGTGAGAAGGTGAAGAGATCAGTGGGTTGGTGATCTTGAATAAATAAAAGCATTACAGAAATAATAATATTATTTAAAAAAGCTTTCCACATAGAAAATGGTTCAGGTTTGTGAGATATTTGAAATTGCGATTGTGAGGATGGTAGACTTTATGGTATTAATTCTGATTAATCTTTTAATATTTATCTTATTCTGATAGAATGTGGTTTTAAAAAATAAGACCCAAGACTTTATAGACTAGAAAAGTTAGGCTTGAAGACAGCTTTCAACTCTCAAAGAATTGAGATCACTATTAAAATGCAGTTTGTTGAAATTTTGGAGGTTTCTCAGTAATGATGAGAGACTATTAAAAAAGATATAAGGTATATAATATATAGGGTGTATGGATAATGCCCATCTTATGCAGACATAAAATACAGTATATAAAGAAATCCCTTAGACTTATTTGACCTATTCTGCTACTTGTCACCAATACATTGCTTTTAAGAAATGAATGCCATTATCCAAAATTTTTGATTAATTAAAGAGAATTAGAAATTGCGAGGGATGATATTTGATGTGACAGGTATCAGGTAGGAACCTTTAATAAAGTGTGCTCCTTAGTGGAAATCAACATTTTGTTTTCTGTTCATTTCTTTCTTTTGTCTTTTTACCCTAGCAGCACGCTTTTGGTTCTTATTATACTCCCCTGCAGAGCAAATACCTATGTATATTAGCTGCAGCAACATGAAAACCTGCCAAGGTTATTATTAAGAGTCAGACTCTACATTATAGCTGTGTTTGACCATCAAAGTTGTCTGACTAACATGCTTTGGGTTTATGTTTCCATGGTTAGCAGGCCTTGTTTTATGCAAAAATATCTGTTGGCTGAGCATCAGAGTTCATATACATAGCTGCCCCCTACTTGGAAGTTTGCTTATCTTTTCTTTTTTCTCTTCATCTAAAAAGCTTAAAAAGCTATTATTGCCTTTAAAGTGTAGGAAAGTCAGCCTCATTGGGTAGGCTTCTTGTGAGGCCTCTGGATCTCTTGTGAGTATCAGTTAAATTCTATGCCAAGATGCATTAATTATTTATGAACTTTGGGTTTCTAAAATGCTTCACTTTGAACAAAAATATCCATTTCTACTCCCACTATCTTTAGACTTAAAAAGGGAAAAAGTAAATCAATGGCACAGGAAAAATTAAAGCAAGGATAAATCTTCTAAAATCCAAGAATTTTTAAAGGGTAGTCATACAGAAATATTAAGTAGAGAACAAAATATTTATATCAAATAAAAGATAAGTTTTCTGAATTTGACCTTGTCATTTTTCATGTTTATATAATTGCTTTTACCACTTTACTTTTGGAAACTTCATTCAATTCTATTCAATTCATCAATGAGTTAATGATCACCTATTACATGAATAGCACTAGGATGATGAATTGGGAAATAAAAATGATAGTTATTTCTCCTGTCCTCAGGGAGCTTAGAATGTATATGGCACTTTAAAAGCAATTGGGTCCAGTGATCTTTTAGTTGCATAAGCCTTCTAGATTTTGTTTCAAATACATATTTTTGAGACATAGTTTATAACAGAAATTTCCATATTAAGTTTTTTTCTAAACATAGACACAAAAAGGCATCTTCAAAGATTCAAACTCATTCTTTCTCGGTACTTCTCTCCATTGCTCTGATTTACCTCATTATTCCCCTTAAAGATTTATAAGAAATGTATGTTGATAGATTTTCTCTTCGCTAATTTTTTGTATCAATTTGTTTCTTCCCTTTGTATTTATTGACCTTTTCCTATCACCACCAACTTAGTATATGTTACATATTTGTAACATATACTAATGTGCTCATCTATCAGGTCATTAATGGAACCATGAAGAAGTTAACAAGTAATTTACTGCTTTGCTTGAAAGAGCCCACATTTTCTGGCCCTTGGGGCGTAATGGAAAGTACATCTGTTTGTCAAATAGATGCCAGATGAAGCAGCAGGCTCAAGATCCCAAATTCCAGTACTAGGGTATTGTAAATAATCAAAGGTATTATTTTTTGCACCTGAAACAATAGAATAAACAGATCACAAGCTAAATGATATCTTAATTATATGTTTTAGATACAGTGACAGCTAACACTAACTCTATTTTCACTGAAAAAGTCTAGTATTACCTTTAGAATTTTGACTTCTTATCCTGTCTCCTGAAATTAAAAAATGTTGATCACAAACATTTTAGAGAATGTAAATTAGAGCCCATAAATTTAAAGTAACTTTATGTCTTATCATTGGAACATGTTGTATACACCCACACTTAGACATGCAAATATAATTTGTACATATATGAAATGTAGTATATAAACAGCTATTTTTAAATTTTTTTAAAATGAATGTATGTTCAGTTTTGTCAATAGTCTATTTTTACTGATTGCACATATTCTATTCTGTGAAATAGTATAATTTATTTAATCAAACTCTATTGTCAGACATTCATTTCCGATTTTTTATAAAGAATGCTAAAATAAAACTATATGTATGCATGTATATGCATAGATCTCACTGTTTAGCATAAATTATGGAAGTCATGATGTTAGATTACATACACAAGGATAACTGTTCTCACTTCTACATATACATAGAAATAGTTTGTGATACAATAAAACAATATCGCAAACTAAAAAAAAAAAA